>NW_006911444.1:0-57291 GCF_000523455.1 Bipolaris oryzae ATCC 44560 | reverse complement strand
AGGGGGGGGAAGGGGAGGAGGCTGGGGGGTAAAAAAAAAGACGACACTCTGGCTGTTAGAGTTCGTTCAACTTACTTACCATGGTTGGGGCTTGTAAAGTCAGTTTCAATGCAAATACGATTCTGTTTCGGGGGCCAGCGCAAAGAACACTTCACAGAAAACTCGTTGTTTTGTCTATAAATGATAATAATTTTAAAAATATGATAAGATTTCCCAGATTCCAATCCCATGCCAATAATTTCCCTGTGATAGATACATACTCGTTTTCAGATGAAAGGAGGTGGGCTTACTCACAGCATATGCGACTACCATAGATAGAGCTATCATTGCTGGAGGAGTATGTTAAAGCCATATATGACCAAAAAAAAAGAGAGAGGAAAAAACACAAGCCGCTCGCTCGCTATGCCAATAACACAATCGTCAAGAACGAAAAAAGATGATTTTTCTCTTGGAGGATTGGTGTGGACTGTTGCAATCAACAGCACACAAGTGTCAGAGATGCGATACCTATCCAAGGAACCCCGCCTCCAACTCCACTACTCGCAAAGATAGATAAAGGAAAGAACAATAAACCTTCAAACACGCAGGACTCTCAATTCCGGTTCTGCCTATTCGCTTGCTTCAAAAGATCAAATAGTCGTGATCGTTGTCATGGCCATCGTGTTCGTGGACCATACGTCAGCCGTCTCCGTTCAGAAAGTCAATAAAGGTCGTATGGATCATTTGGAAAGGATAAATAAAAAACAAAAAATATCAGTCCGGCGCCACCCGGTAAAGAGCGTGATGTAGTTGGGATGTTGTGGGAGCCGGAGCTTGTTTAAATCGTTGATCGAGCCAAGATCGCAGAGAAAACATGGCAATCCAGAGGACGCCGGGGAATCGCAATAAAATGCAGACACAGTCGTTCATCGTTTGAAGTTCAGGGATCGTCAGCCGTTAGATTGCAATCATTGGGCACGTGAGTCGTGGGTCGTTCTTTATATGTATGATGTGCCGTGAGAGCAGGCTGCAGTGTGTTGCCGGCGGATGAGTCGCGCGTAAAAGATAGGCGGTGAAGGGTATGTGCAGCCTACGGATTAGACGATAACGATATCGTGAAGACGCAAGTCGATTAAAATCTAGTTGGCTCGGATGACGAGCTTCGAGAGGAACTTATTTGACAACGAGTCAAAGTCCGTACGGTCGAACTTGCAGTCACTTCGTGAACGAAGGTATGGTTCTGGTGGTCATGTTAGCATTTGCAGAGGCCAAGTGGAGGCTGATAGTATTTACCGTATTTGGTGACATGCGCGCGGACCTCGGTCATGGCATCGCAAACCGCAGGGTTCGAGTTGAGCAGGTGGTGGTGTTTCCTCGAGTCCCACTCGGTGAAAGCGGGAAGCTTCTGCGAGATGGCCGAGAAGAGACCAACAATGACACCAACGGGCGTGCCCTCCATCTCACCGCAGAACTTGTGAACGGCACTGATGTCAGGGACACGGTAGTTGCAGTCGAACTGGATCAACTCCCACACAGCCAGGAGGATGGCAGCGAGCATGAAGATGGTAGGCCAGTTCTTCAACTTGTCACCGCTGTAGACGGACTGGTAGAGCGAAGACAGCTCCTCAAGGACGTCCTTTTGCAGCTCGCGCCACATGTCGGCAAGAGCACACTTGACTTGGAAGTTGATCATGACAGGTGCAATGGTCTTGCCAGAGAACTTGGACTGCTGGTCTTCAACCTTGCCAGGAACGTTCTCCTCCTCACCCAGACCCTCAACCATGGTGACATGGAGAGTCAGGTTATAGGCAAGGACAAGCTTAAGTGCCTTGCGAATGACTGGCAGCTTCTCACGGCAGTAGAAGCGGTAGGCAGTCTTCAAGAGCTCAGTGACGAAGTAGGTACCCTCAAAGTACTCATCAACAAACTGCTCGAAACCACCATCAATGTGGCGATCGAGATAGTCAGAGAGCATGGCACGGGGGATGCCCTCCATACCAGCGGACAGCTTGGCAGTGTTGATCTCAAAGTGGAGACCGTTGAGGGTCTCGTGCCAGTCGACACCGAAGCACTTTTCGTCGCGGACATAGACCTCGCGAGCCATGATGGGGAGGTAGTGTCCATAGCCGTGGGTGACGTAGATCAAACGCTCTGCCGTCGAGAAACCCTTGATGTTGCCAATAGAAAAGCCAAGGCTAACGTGACGCTCGTAGTCGGCCTTCCAGTCTTTCATAAAGTAGGCAATGTCCTTGATGTCAATGCGCGTGCACGGAACCTGCCAGAGACGCGCATGAGATGGCTGGCAACCAGCGCACGGATCACCCTTGTCACAAGTCTTCTTGAGGAACTTGCATCGCAGGCATGCACGGAGCTTGCGGATCTCGTGAGCTTGCTGTCGCTGATCGGGCCTGAGAGGGCCACGTCTCCTGCCAACACGCTTCTCGCCAGTGTTGTCCTTTTTGTTGGTGTGAGCAGGCGTCTTCTTGACAATGGTCTTGGTGGGCTTTGATCCTGACGCAGTCGTGGGCGACTTCCTGCGGCGGGCTGGTGGGGAGCTGACTGCCGACGAAGTTGGCGAGGCAGTGTTTGACGACGATTGCTTGATGACAATTGGCTCTACGCGAGCCATGGGAGGGCTCACAGACTGCGTGGGGGAGATGTAGCTGGGGAAGTCGTGGTCACTGAGCGTGTATCCGTGACCGTGGCTGCAGTGATCGGAGTGCGAGTGCGAGTGGATGAGGTCTAGGGTGTTGTCGGTCTCTGACTGGGGCGAGTGCATGGGGAACTGAATCTCCTCGAAGCTGCTAAAGGAGTGAGCTGAGCGAGGCACGTCAGAGTGATTTGAGGTGGATGAATCCGAGCCCGTGCGAATGTGGAGCGACTGGGCTGGGTTGAAGATGATGGCAGAGTTTTCAGAGTAGTCGTACGAGTTGCGGTGGTTGAAGCCGATGTCGACCCAGCCGTTGTCACTGCTCGAGAGCGAACGAATCTCCATCCAGTTTTCGCCCGGTGAGCCAGTGGAGACGCTGTTTGCAGTGGCGGCGTTGGAGTTTGTGGTGTAGTCGGGCGCACTCGAGATGTTTGTGAACTCGCTCTGGAAGTCTGCCATCTGGAAGGGAGCAGTGGTAAGAGTGGGAAGCTCCATGCTGGTGGTGGTCATGAAGTTCATGGGGGCCATGGACATGGAGTTCATCATGACATGCGAGTTGATGCCAAACTCGACAGGCGACGTTTGCAATGGCCCGCCGTACGAGGCAGTGAAGTCGGGGCCCATGGTCATGGCGCCCTGGGCATATGTGTCGTGGGTGAAGGCGCTGTCGGTGTTGATGTTCATCCAGGTAGCCAGCATGGGGTTCATGGGTTGCATGGCGGCGGGGAAACCAAGGCCCATGTTCTGGTGGAGAGGAGTCATGCTCGTCGAACTCACATGGGAGCTGTGTGTGCTCGAGGCGCTGGAGTCGGTGATGCGTCGCTGATGGTGCTGATGCTGTTGCTGCGACTGCTGCTGCTGGGGCTGCTGCTGCTGCTGGCTAGCATCGTGGTGCTGTTGTTGATGCATACTGCCGGGTGAGATGGGCAGCGGCCAGGTTTGCGGGAAAGTGAAGGTTTGTCGGTTGGGGTCAAAAGATGGGTCGAAGGTGCCGTCTACGCCGTAGATGGCCCCGTCAAAGTCGAGGTGTTGGTTCTCCATGTTTGCACGGAGAGAGGAAATGGGTTCGAGTCTTCTCAGCCTCCGTGAGCTGGTAGTAAGCGGTGAAGGACGGCGGGCGATGGGCCGACCAGAGTGTAGGCGGGTGATGCCAAGGCCTCACACCGCTTTTTGTATGCACTCGCAGCCCCACACCCCAATGGCTCGACTAGATCTGCACCTGGCTGGGATAGCGCCAGAAGCGCTGCAGCGGTCCGCTCGATTCGCAATCGAGGGCAAAGGAAAACCCTGATGAGCGGCGGCGTGGGCGAGGGTTCCCAGACTGGCACACCCGCCAGACGAGCGCCTGTCGAGCCAAAGCCGCCGCCAGCTGTAGCAGTAGTATAGTAGTAGTGGAGAGAGGACGGCGCCTGGTAGTGGGCAGTGGGCAGTGGGCAGTGGGCAGTGGGTAGGCGAGAGAACGACTGTGCTGTGTGCTCGCCCAGCGACACGCTCCACCTGCGCGCCTCGTCGTTACATGATAGGCACTAGGACTAAGTCCTCCTCCTACCACCAGCTCCGCCTCTCGGCCGCTGGCTGCTGGCTGCTGGCTTCTGCCCGCCTGCCTCACCACCCTCGCAAGCTGACGCCTCGCCCTGCCGCAGCCTGCCTGTCGCAATAATGCCCTTCCCTGCCTCCAGGCCGTCGCCTGGCAAGACAACAACCCCGCCTGCGATAATGCCCCGATAAGCGTTAGACTCTCGGGGTCCTGTACCTAAGTGCTACCATGGGATCAGCATGCCGAGAGCGTTGGGCATGCCGCAAAAAGCAACACACAAAAGAGGCCCTTCCTCTGCCTGTAAGTATTGAACACACTCGACCTGCTGCTGTCTCTCCATGGCCAGCTGCCCGTGCGCCCTTGATCCGACTGCCTCTCTGCACGACCAGTCCGGCATGCAGCCAAGCGACTCGGCCTGCGCTACGCTCGGTCATGGGCGCATCTAAGCATCTCGACCGACACCAAAGCCTGTGGAGCCACTCGACACTGCACTCGACCAGGTTCACCAATTTGCCTCCCGGGCTCGACCTGGCCCCGACAAGATACTTACAACCCAAACGGCACGCTGCCCTCCATGTAAACACTCACCGACACCACTTGTTGAACGCCTCACAGGGCATGTCATCGTCATCGCCTCAATTGCTCTGCTGCGACGCGAGCTATCTATGGCCGTCATGCCCTGCTAACCTCCGCCCGCTGAGCCCACTTCCCGGCCGGCGGCCCTCGTGCTTGCAGCCGCTCGTTACTGCTCTAGTATCTTCTGCATGCTGTCAACTCTCTTCTGCGTAACATCGCTTCCAGGCCTGTTATTTTGGCCCTAATGTCTTGCAGCCAACCTATCCATTATTGCCGCCGTTTCAGCAATTGTGTCATCCGTCCTGCTCCGCCGCCATATCGCCGCCAATCCAGCGACAGCCAGAACAAATAGCCATCCTCGCCTGCACTTGTGCGTCTACTACCTTGCCATCACCCTTGCTGTACCATGCCGGCAAATCTCCGTCCAAACTCTCCTCACTGCATCCGTCATAGGTCGACACTTAGTTTCGCCATTGTCTGACGGTAGGGCTTGTTGCCCACACTTCGCCATTCTCTCTACAACAGAACTCAAGATCGGGTCTTGTGTCCGGGGCATAGCTGGATAACACATCTTGCAGCGCTGATCCAGGATAGTTGGTGGCGCCGTGGGGCTTGCTGACGTTCCTCGTTATCCCACGTAGCAGTGAATATAGAGTAGTATGTACCGACATACATATCTAGGTACTTTAGAACAGACGAGAACAGTTGGCCAGTCCGGATTTGTATAACGCAGGCTAGTTGCGTTGAAATTGCGTGGGTTTGACCCTTGTTTGGCTCGGTTAGGAGGACCGACTATGGCGACTTTGGTGGAGACGGCGTTGCACTGCGCTGCGCTGCGCTGCACTGCATGTAAGATGGATCCTGCCAACGGTCCTGGGCACATTCAGCTTCGGTAAATCTAAACAAGTAAGTGCTGCATCTCATTGCTTCTTGCATGACTTGTCACGGTTGTAAGATTACAAGCTGCCATGGTTGGCGGCTGTGAGACCTTATGGGCAACTCATGTTCTGGTGGCGTTGGGAAAGAAGAAAGAAGACAGTGGTTGATAGGCTCAGACGTAAGGGGTTGCACGAAAGAGGTGTGATAGAGATGTGTGGAGAGCAAATCGGTAGCGATCAGGGATGACCAATCTGGCTCGCCCCACGGGTGACTGATAGGTGATAGGTGGTGATGGTGAACTGGAGGGTCCCTTCCTTCCCACTCAACATACAGATACGAGACCTGCCTTGTTCACTTCATAATCACCGACTGTAAGCAGTCAATCAACATACGGAACCACCTTCATCACTGCAGTTCAGCCACGTGCCGACCCTGACCGGATTGTATATCATATTGAGTTTGTTTGTGTTACAATAACTTCCACCACATGCCAATAAGACAGCCCAACAACAGATAGAGACGTGACCGGTGATCCTTCTCAAGTTGACCAAAGAAGCACCGTCTGTTCTACCAACTTGGCTATGCACCTTACATGGAATCAATCCCCAACTCCAGTTTCACGGCACAAACGTGTTATTGCGCCACGCAACATGCTTTGGGCATTACGCACCTTCAGGCAGTGTTGCCCCGCACATTTCGTCGTTGCGGGGTAGTGGCGAACCAATGTTCTCAGCAGTGATGAAAGCGAAGCAAGGCTGACTGCCGCTGAAAAGTCTATGTTACGTGTATCCAATGGGAAGAGCTGAGTCCGTACCGAGTCCGGGAAGCACTGCGTGTAGCTGGCTTTACCGAGAACGCAACAGGTGATGATGTCGCATATGCACGTTTTAATAAAACGATAAAGACAAGGCCTTTTGGAGACAGAGTCTGAAGGCCGGAACGGAGCGACGATGATCGCAAGCAATCGCAAGTCCATCTTCCGTAGATTTCGGAGTATCGGGGGGAAAGTTACACAAAGCACAGTCGGCCTTCGGCTCCACGCGCAATCCCCCATGTCCCGAGTAATGCGGGCAAAGTTGGAGCATTTAAACAAGAATCAGAAACATAGCAAATGCGTGATCAAGAGACGCTCATACTACACAGATTCAGACAGCCAATCTGAGTTTGCTTTGCCTTGCATCAGAGAAGCAACAGTTACTTCTTCATCACCTTAATTTCCACGAACAGCACAACATGGCACACGTCGGCGCACTGCCCAAGATCCACCGTTATATCACCAGCCACAACGATGAAGGCAAAGCCATCTTTAGCAATGCCTTCGACGATGAGAGCAAGATGAAGCCCAACTCGGACGGTATCGCATTCGCCCTCAGCTACACAACAAAAGGCTTCCCTGTCGATATGAACAAGGACAAAGACCTTGGCGTATACGGCGACTACCTCGATGACGCACCAGGACTTGTAGTCTCTGGCGGGACGGTCTTACGACACGTTGATATTCCTCCTGCCACAGAATGCACAATGCACCGGACCGTGAGCTTGGACTACGGTTGCGTACTCGAGGGGGAGATCGAATGTCTACTCGACAGCGGCGAGAAGCGCTTCATGAAGCGGGGAGATGTCGCGATTCAGCGCGGGACCATGCACCAATGGATCAACCATAGCCCGACTGAGTGGTGTAGGATGCTTTTTGTATTGCAGGAGTGTCAGCCATTGAAACTTGGTGGGGAGACGGTCGGAGAGGAGTTGGCTGGTATGGCGGGTGTGCGGCCTTCTGATTAAGATTAGCAGCTTTGTTGTACGCGTGAGGTTGAAATTAGGATATGGGGCTTGGATAAGGAATCGCGGATATATTGCTATCGATATCGATATGGGCTGGGCTTCGAATCTGGAGTGCCAAGCTAGCTAGTACTATCCAATCTGATTACTCCCCACGTGCTCCACCTTTTCTTCTCGACATGCGACATTCAAGAAGGGCAATCCTTGACCACAGTCGAACCATGGGGTTTGCACACCAACACAGATTGTGAAATCTCCCGTCCAACTGGTGGGGTGGCTACATCCGCACTCGAACAATACTAAGCGTTCCTGGCTAGCAAAGCCATTGTTCCTGCCAGCCACTCACGGAAACCCCAACAACGGACCTACCAGATCTATAGATCTATACGCGCATGTAAAAAAGTATGGCGCTCCCCTTACGTTTCTCTGCACAAGAGCCCTCATCCCGCTTGGAGGAAATCGTTCCCGAGTCTAAGCGGATTGAAGAACTCTCAGACGAAGAGCTTGACAGCGAGTACGAAGACATGGGTACCGCCACTGCAGAAGAGCAGGCAAACATTGCGTATCTGGAAAGTATCAGAATACCGATCAAAGATTCTCTCGTCACCGAATCAACCAAAGTAGAGGATGAGACATCAGCAATTATCCTACCATACCTCGAGGGCAACCCGAATGACTTTTCTCTTAATGCCTTCGGCATACCAAAACTCCAACGGGATAAGCACGAGGCCATGTTGAAGAGGATCATTGGTGACTACCCTGCACAAGCGGCTGCCATGGATGCTGCCCGGCCGTGGATTGTGTACTGGGCCACTCAGAGCATGACAGCATTAGGACTTGACATTTCCGATTACCAGAAAAGGTGGGTTGGCCGTTCTGATCCTATGTCCACTTATGCGCTGGACATCACAACCGATATATTGAATTCTGGCCTCTAACTATACATACAGGGTAGCGCACACCTTCTCACTAGCTCAACATCCCGATGGAGGGTTTGGAGGCGGCTATGGCCAATATGCACACCTTGCATGCACATATGCGGCGACCCTCTCCATCGCCATGGTCGGAGGCGAAGAAGCCTACAGCACCATCAACCGCAAATCGCTGTGGCACTTTCTCGGGCGCATGAAGCAAGCAGACGGAGGCTTCACCATGTGTCAAGGCGGTGAGGAAGACATCCGGGGCGCATTCTGCGCAATGGTCATCCTCTCCCTCACCAATCTGCCGCTCGAGCTCCCGCCTGACGCCCCGGCACGCCAACACGGCCTGACTAATTTCACCGACAGCCTGGGCGAATGGGTTTCCTCATGCCAATCCTGGGACGGAGGCATCTCAGCCGCCCCCGGCAACGAAGCCCACGGCGCCTACGCCTTCTGCGGCCTAGGCTGTCTGTCCATCCTCGGCCCACCAAAGCATACTCTACACAAGTATCTCGATGTCGATCTATTGACCCGCTGGCTCTCGTCGCGCCAGTGCTCGCCCGAGTGCGGGTACAACGGCCGCACAAACAAGCTCGTCGATGGCTGCTACTCCCACTGGGTCGGCGGCTGCTGGTCCATCGTCGAAGCCGCAACCACCACCGGTCTGTGGAACCGCGCTGCACTCGGCCGCTACATCCTCGCTGCCTGCCAGGAGAAGAAAGGCGGCCTCAAAGATAAGCCTGGGAAGCACTCCGATGCCTATCACACGTGTTACAACCTTGCTGGCCTCAGCGCCGCACAGTACCAGTACCTCTACGATGAGAATGTGAATAAGAATCTGGGTACGGGGAATTACGGGGCCCCGTATCATTGGAAGTCGCAGGGACGATATGCCGGGGATCAACAGGTTGTGTGGGATGAGGGCGATGTGGTCAAGCCTGTCCATCCCATCTTTGTGATTCCGTTCATGTCGGTGTATGAGATGAGGAGGCATTTTGAGGAGAAGGAGGGGTTTTGATTAGATATGGAAAATGAGCTCTCATGTTCTAAAAAAAAAATGAGAACTTGACTTTTTTTTTATGCCTAGTTATTCGGTTGCATAGTAGTCATAGCATAGGTCAAGGATATCCGGGTCTGCCCCCTCTCTTCATCCGGATGAACAACTCCAGAAACTCTTGTGAACACCCACATTCTTCGAAGAAGCGTACAACATCACCACGGGATATGAAGCAGCATGTAACAAAGCACAAGACTCGAACGACAGAAGAAAAAAAAGAAAAAACAAGAATATCTGGCTAGCACTCTTTCCATTGCCCAAGTCACTTGCATAGAAAAAATACCTAGAGAAGAAGAGAGAGAGAGAAAAAAAAAGAAGCCCCTCCCCCAAGGCATACAAAAGTCCTGCTCTACACAAAGACAGAAACTCCAAAGATACACACGTACACACACATACCCATTTAAGAACGCTTTGGCTCAACACAAGTAATACACACACATCACTTCCCTCTTCCCCATCAGAACGCCAAAAAAAAGATTAACTACTTTCTTTTTCTTTTTGCAAAAAAGGATAGGATGTACGGAATCAGCCTCCACCCTCGGCAATAGCCTTCAGCAGCCCACCAATATAATTCCTCAGCGTAAGATTATGACTAGCCGTGAAAGCAATCTGATCTCTCAACGGCGTAAACATGCGCGGGACCCATCCCGCATTCTTCGCTTCTTGCTCTTCCCTCTCTTCGTTCTCGCGTCGTTGCTCGGACGCTGCATCGTTGAGACGCGGCTTCTTGCCGCTCGTTGTGGCGCGTCTCGCAGCTTCAGGACTGCCTTCGCTAGCGCTGAATGCGCGCTTGTGGCTTGGGGAGGAGGGTAATGTGATTTCGGTGACGGAGGCTGGCGGTGGGATCTTGTTGAGCTGACGGGCGAGGTTGCGGAGGACGAGCACGGAGGACAGAGGAAGGCCGGCGGCATCGTTGGTTTCGTCAGTGGCAGTGTTGTAATACCGGAAGTTGGGGGCGGAGTGTGCGCCTGACGAGTCCTCCCTGCCCATGCCGTTTCTGCTGACGGAGCTGGTTGATGTCTGGGGTCGACCACTCATGCCTAAGCCGCCCAATCCTACTGGCTGTCCGAATTGTGGCTGGACGCTTTCGTGTCGCATCTGTGAGGAGGAAGTTATGGGCCGAGATTCTGATGGTGTCCGGTTGTGCTTTGCATGAATAGCATGCTTGATGCTTGTGTCTGGCAGATGCGTCTTCAGATGCTGTCCAGCTTCAAACGCAGATTCTGTACCATTGGGAGAGAAGCGCGTACAGCCACCCCAGTGACAAAAGTACTTGGAAGGTGGGCTTGCCGAAACCGCGTCTCCGTTTTTCATATCGATGTCCGGCTTGGGCTCAAGCAGCCACTGACCTGTCTCCTGGTCACGAGGCACTTGGAGATGCACACTAACGACGTGCTCCCACATAGATCTCGCACCGGACGCAAACTCGCCGCATTCGACATTGGCCGTGGAGTGTTTGCCATCCGTGTGGCCGTTCAACAAGCTCGGTGGATGCCAGCAGCAGCGCATATATGGCCGCTTAGTGCTCGGATCGACTGGTACGGAACGCGGTCGTATGCCTCTTATGGTATACTTTGGTTGCCCACCGACAGTCAAAACTTGAGCAGATGCACCACCAAACGTAGTTGACACGTTTGTGATGAAATCCTTTGCAGGCATGAGAGCTTTGAAAGAGGCCGGGTTAAGTGCCATGTGCTCTGAAAAGGCTGCGTTGTATGCTGACCAAAGTTGAATCTGCGTGATTTCGCCCGTAGGATCTTCTTCAAAGCACGTCTTGAGCCATTGTGAGCTTCTCTCTGGTTCATCAAGAGTGACTAGATGATCGATGATAGCGGACGACAGCTTTGGTGCGTTCTCTGGTGGCGCTGATGATTTCATTGTCTTTGGGGTTGTCCTACGCTCCTCATAAGCAATTGCACCATACTGCAGCAGTCGCACCAATTGCTTGACAACACCCTCAATATCGACTTCGTGTACAAGTGTCTCAACGTTATCTGGGAAACCAGTGAACAAGTAGAGGAAGTCTAGGCAAGCTATGCGGAGATCTTCATCTTCTACTAGCAGCCAGTCGCATATTGACTTGAGAGTCCTTGTCGGTACTTTGGAGAGCTTGTTTGTGACATCAAGGTTCATAGATATTCGTGCAAGTGCTCTCAAAGAGGTAATGATCCGACCACGGTCATCTGTGTCGATTTGCGCTAGCAGAGAACGGTAGAGCGGACTTTGAGAGTCCAGCATCCAGTATTTCGTCAACTGCTCAGTAATTTCAAGGGCGTAATGCTGCAGCTCTACTACAGACGGATGGGTGGGTAGGTTGAGGGCAATGACGATCATGTCCTGAATGGACGGTACGAGGGCGGCAAACAATGCATTTTCTTTCAGCATAACCATGTTCCGGATAATCAGTGCTGCTTCATTGATCATGTTGAGCGACTTCGCCGTTTGTTCAGGTAGGAGACTGTCATGGATGTCGAGCGTGCGGAGAGCAGAAATACGCTCAAGCAGATCGGGGGTGCCAGACAATCCATTCAGGGTCTGTGGGTTGCTGAATTCGTCTTCAAGGTAAGAAATGTCCCAGCTCACGTCGTAGAAGAGCGCGCCTACATCGATGACTTTGGCTATGAGTGCTTCCGCAAGTCCCGGGAATTGATCGAAGCGGTACTTGTCGCCTCGCTCATGGGAGATCTTGACCAAATGGTGAAGAGCGTATGCCTCCTCCTCGGGCTCCTTTGACCGTAGCGCATTGAGAGCGCGAATGTAAATGCTGGGTCCAGGAAAGCCGGTGCCGGGCAGCATCATGCCTTTGAGTGGAACTGGCCTGTTTTTCTTGTTGAGGATGTACTTCTTGCGCGATTGTACGTAGTTATCGAGGGAATTTGACGGAGTTACGACGGGTTTCATGGTGGCCGGCACAGCTGTTCGTGGCTCATAGTTCGCAATTGTCATGGCGGCTCCACTTGTTCCATATCCGTTGGCTTGCGACGAGTTCAGGTGGCCCGTGGATTGGCGAGTCTGGCGAGTCGAGGCTTCAGGCTGGAACAGCACTCGCTGGGGCGGCGCATGGCGGAGGGAGCGCGTCGAGCGCCCAAGGTTGGTGGAATCGTCGACTTCCATCTTGTCTTCTTTGGGTGTCTTCTCCATATCGTCTTCTTCGTCTGATTCCTCCTCTCCCCTTAGTCGTTCGGCTTCTCGACTACTAGGTGGGTGGAAGTTCTCTACAGTACGGTTCAGCAAGTCCCCACCCTTAGCCGATACGTTCTCGAGAATTTCAGGTGGTGGGGGTTCGCGCTTGTGGACTGTAGATATTTCGTATGCACTATTTCACATATCAGCCGGGATGAGCCGCAAGGTGAGGCGCGAGGCCTGGACATACGCAAGGTTCTTGTAGTAAACAGTCTTGACCAGAAAGGCCTGAGTTGTTATGCTAGGGCTCTTGGGAAGAAATTCCGAGGCGATTCTCCGCCACGCAAGCTTGTTATTCTTTGTATCAGAAACCTTGTCGTATCCTCCTTCCTCATTCACGCGTTTGTAGAGGCGCAAAAGGTCAATGTGTCGATTACCGATCTTCGGCTCGCGATCCAGCACAGTCCTACACGTCTAGTCAATATGTGTGCGCTGGGTGCAAGACAACAGGCAAGATGACGCACCCGCGCTTTTCGTGGTATTCGGCCAAGGTATCCAGAAACTCTTCCCGCTCTTGGGTGGGCTCGACGGAGGTTTCCTCTGTTTTGTTTGGGGCCATGTTGCGGCTGTCGCATTCACTGGAGACTACGGACGCACGGATCGGGATACATGCGTGGCTTGGGCGGTGCGACATGCGCAATGGTGGATCTGCTGGTGAATGCGCGGCGCGCGTTCGGTCGCGATGATGGATGAGCGAACACCAGAACTCCAGAATCCACCGCGTTCATCTAGCGCCAAGGTCATGTGACCATGGCCCAGTCGCAACTTCCTCGATGCATCTCACGTCTTCTCACAACCACATGCCCATGACTTGGGGTAGCATGTTACTAGAGCCGAGCTTTGATCATCAAGCCTTTCATCTAATGAACGACTAATTCATCTCCAACTAACGAATAGCTACGTACCACTAACCGCTATGCTCTCACTTCCGCTTATGAGCCTGTCCACGGCTCAAGACGCAGATGCCAAGCAGCAGAAATTTAACTGGCAGAAAGAAACACACGACCTCACTTTTGTAATCGATAGCTATGGTGGACGCGATAATGCCCAGCTCATAAAAGTGGTTCAGGGCATACAGGTTCGGGTACGAGATAAGCATGCCTGATACCTTTGTAACACGGAGCTACTGACGACATGTTTTCAACACATTCACTAATTTCTTAAACATAGCACCTTATAGAAATAGAGCGACTAGTGAAGGAAGGAGAGCAACTGGTTCGTCAAATGCAAAATCAAGGAGTGCAAATGCAGGCGGAACAGCTGCCAACCTCCGCCATTGTTCGCAACCCATTGCTTGCTATTCGATGGCGATTACCCAACCAAAAGGTACACAAAGGGCTACTTCAATTCTCGCCGCTCTGACATGGAATACAGGTTCGTCGTATCCAAATCAGATTCAAGTCCGAAGGAGACTTCGACACGGCATTCAACCGCCTTCGCCAGATCGGCCTTCATATGACCGGGCACAACACTGCACCATCCATAACGGCTCCATCTCCGAGGCCAGCACAAACATTGCCGTCGCTCTCCAGACCCGCCATGGAATTTGCCACTTCTTCTGAACGACCCATGAGTAATGCTAGCATAGGTAGCGGACTGACTTGCCCCCCGTCGCGACTAGCAGAAATCTCCAATCGACCTCACACTGCCGTCAATGGATCTACAACTTTCGAAAATCACTTAAACACAGCTACTAACGTTCGTGTGTCATCCGCTACTCCGAGCTCTGACCGAAGAGACACTCTTACTACAGCTTCTTTCTCCAGTCCTCTGAATCCACCAGTACTTTTTCCTCGGCCTCAATCGGCCACCGCTGATATCTTGAGTCGCAGTTGGAAAGATGCCTCCTCCTTCTCAGATCACTCTCGCTCCACTGTAGAAGAGCGCCCACAAGCATCTACTGAGCGCCCAGAAACTGCAATGCTTTTCAATCGCCCAGGTACTGCTGAACTGCTACCGCCGCGACGAGAACTCCCGTTCCAACGTCTATCAGAGCCACGATCATCGGGAAGCGACAGTGGTCGAACTCCTGATAGTCGGCCATCCACGGGATTGATGGGCCCTCCTGCTCTACCGCGCTCAGCTGCCCAACGACCCGGATCCAGTCGTAGCGCAAACAGCAAGGATGTTGAGCTCCCCCCTCTACCACAGCCCACTGTGATTGACAAGGTTGGCCGTGGGAAGCAGCCAATGCAGCAAGCCCCTCTTACACCGAATCAAGATCAAAGCTCATTTCAACTTACAAAGACGTCCCCAAATAACCGTTCTGGGAATGCGCCGTCACTCACAGTGTTCTCGTCTCCGGTGTCTTCTCCGCTATCATTCACGAATTCGAGTTCCCCTAATTCAGTATTGCCACATAACCAAAGTATGTCAGATGTTGAGGCGAGGAGCCCACAAGGACCAGTATCGGGACCTTTTCAGCGCCCACCCACTACGCCTGCAGTATCAGAAGCTAATGGGCGTATCTCGAACGCGTCCGTTGCCAGTGGTACTACAGTTGGAGCTAATGACGCCGAACACCTGGCGGCGTATACAATGCAACCTGACGAAGCCCGTAGAGCAGCACTCAACGAGTTCATCTTCCGCCATCTTGAGAGCGACGAGTTTCTCACGTTGGTGGAGGACATGGAAACGGCTTGGGCTCGGGTTGCTCTCGGTATGAGGTGAAGAGATATTCGTTGACAGGTTTGCGGCAACGGAAACAACAAGGATGGCGATGATAATGATATACGATGGTGATGTGTTGTGAACGATGTGGAGGGGTCAAATAACATTTTGTCCATTCGGGCGATGGGCCCACATGAAGGAGAAATAATACATGCAAGAAATACAACTTGTACATCAAAATCCCCTTTCAACCTTCTTTTTTCCCTCAATGTATCCTTCCCTCATCCCCAACAACGTACCCTCTCGCAATCCCACTCCTCCCTTCTTCCATCTTCGCCGCCCTCGCACCGCCCGTGCCTTCTTCTCCATCCTCTTCATTCTGGTAATCACTACCCAAGCCCTGCCATGTACGATTTGAACGCAAATACTCCGCACCTGGCGACGCCACACCACCCACGGCCACAATATCGCCATTCGCACGTTTCGTCAGCGCAGAACTAGCGGGAGCCGCACCATCCCCATCCGCAACAGCCTTGGCCGGATTCCTCGCTGCAGCAGATCGCATCGGCCGCGCATGCGAGACATACTGCCCAGTTCTAAGATCGAATTCTGGGGGTTGGGACTCCTCTTCTGAATCGTCCTCTGCACCATTCTTTCCTTCGTTCTCTTCCCCATCGCCTCCACCACTTGTCATCTCCTTCTCCCCTTTCTCCTGGTCCTCATCCAACACCTTTTGAAAATCCGGCTCCCAAGCCCCCGTCCACACCCTCTCCGCATCGCCCTTGAGCGCAACACCAAGCTCCCACGGCGTAATCATCGGGCGCCAGAAATCGCGACTCTCGATTAAACTGCTCTCCCAGCACCCAATCACCACCCATCCGCCTACCTCACTGAAATTCGCCACTTTGGCCGCGTTGACCTTGCCCACGACAAAAGTATAGGATTTCTTGCCTGCGGCGGCGATTTGCTGTTGCACGTGCGACAGGATGTGCATATAGTTCTTTACGGAGAGGGTGTTGATTAGGATGCCGAAGATGGGGGTTGTAGCGAGGGAGGTTATGAGGGCGTAGCGCCTGTTTAGGGTTTTCGATGTGCTGGCTAGGGATGCGGACGTGGCAGTTGAAGTGGTGGGGTAGATGTGGATTGAGGAGACGCGGGAGGAGAGGGCGAGGAGGAGAGATGTAGGGGGGTCGGAGATGTGGAATAAGGCGTAGTCGCGGAGGGCTTCGTCGCCTTTTTCTTGGACTTCTTGGGGGACGGTGCGGTTGGGGAGGGGGGAAGAGGGGTTGTGGACGATTTGTGTGGCGTAGTGGTTTATGTAGCCGTCTGAGTGGAGGCGTTGGTGCAGAGTTGGGATGTGGTGGGAGTATGGTATGTCTGCCATGAGAACTATTTTCTTGTCCTTTTCTGGGTAGGTTTCCTTGATTGTGGCGATTGTGGCGTCGATGTCGAGCGACCGCTCGGTGAAAACGTAAATGACTGGTAGTCTTGATGGCGGTGATAGGCATGAGCGGCCATAGTGCACGACTACATCTGCGTCGACGTGCTCTGCAGCCACTTCATCTACGCAGCACGCGCCGTATGAGGTATCTCCCAGTATGAATAGTTTTTCCTCGACAACGTTCCCATTATCCTGTATCTTAGCCTTGTTCATATCCGTAGCCAATTCTTCTTCAACAGTCGACCCCGTCGTGCCGTTCAGCGATTGCCCGTTCTTTTCTTGTTCGCTACTGTTCTGCTCTTTTCGCTCCTTCTTAAGTCCTCGAGCCAATTGGTCATACACTCTCGGTGCATCGCTGAGCATATGATCTGGAAACTGCAGGGCGATTCTCTTCCATTTTCCCTCTCGTATTTCCCGGACTGTGCGTTCAATCTCGTACGTGAGCGCAACCTGCTCGTCTGATAATCGAGGGAGATTCGAGGGATCTACAACCGGCGTCGGGTCTTCGAAGATGTGTGTATCGGGCGTCGAGAGTACAGGCGCACCCTCGAGCGCTGGGACGGCCATTGTGTATGTTTGTTTGGTGGTTACGTATAGTGTGGTTGGTTTGCTTAAAGAAGTGTGGTGGGGTCATGACTTTTTTCCCTTTGCTAGGTGGGATAGCGGGGCATCCATACGAACGCCACAGGCCTCAAATGCAGGGACGGACAGGGCTGCCGACAAGCCGCAAAAAAAGCTACAGTGTTGATGCATTCATTTATAATGGGGGGACCGACAGCAAGCACATTTCAGAATACAAGTCAAAAGATGATTGCTATATAATGGGAAAGAGGTATCATGATTGCTTCCGACGCTAAGAAACATGCAATGTCTAAACCATCGCAAATATGTCATCATTCTACGAGTACAAAGATAGAAAATAAAAGCCTATATCATCATGTAGGCAGAACCAGCAACTGCCAGAGCAAGAACAAAGAGGTTGGGCACAAAACTGCTCACACCGCTCCTCTGCGTGGCATTGGCTCCTGCAATGATCATCTGAGGATTGTACTGCACCGCATTGGCAACTGTGGTGCCATTCCAGCAGTATCGTTGGAAGCACTGATTGCACACGTCTGGCACAGCCTGGCCGTTGCGCTCCAAACTCCTAGAAAGAATAGCGCATCCAACGCAAGTAGGCCAGTTGTTGGCACCCTCACGTGTCGCGTTTGCCTGGGTCACAACTTCGTAACCATTTTTGATCATACCAGCTCGCTCTTCAAGGGTATACGAGAGCTTCTCAAATGTTGAGGCGTTGGACCAGAAGGAATAGGGAGCGTTGGGAAGGTACACAACGAGAGGAGGAATATTGTTACCCTGTGTGACATTCTTGCTGTTACAGCCAAAGAAGGTAGGCCGGTTATTCAGACCAAGGGCCACGAATGTATCGTGACCTGGGATGTAAGGGAAAGACGTCTTGTTCATGATTGGCGATCCCGCACGCTGGTAAGTGGCAATAAGAGCAGTGCCGTTGGGCCAATTTTTGGAAGGGTTTTGCTCTCCAACAGTGTCGGCAGACGAGTCGACAGCAAAAATGACATCAACCTGACGCACGGGCTGAATGACTGGGTTGAGAGGAATGTTCTGGAGATCTTCGCCGCCATCTACAAGCGTGAGGCGCTGGCTGGAGGCGCTAGGGTTTGTGCCGTTGTGATATTGGTAAAAAGGGTTGGGCGTATAATCTGCGATATCGTTTGAGTCGCGTCCAATCCTTTCCAGAATACGAGTGGCGAGGCTCCTGAGAACATCGGGTATATTTTGGATACTATTCAACGTGAGGAAAATCTGATTGAACAATGAACTGCTGGTTCCCATGATAAACCCGAGATTATCGAATCCGGCGACACATGCCTGGTTCTGGGGAAGCTGTCCTTGGCTGAAGTTTGAGCCAATGTACTTGAGCGGAGCGAAACCGAATGTGGTGGGATCAAAAGAGCCCATTTCAAAAGGGTTGAACTCAAAGACAGTAGCGTTGAGGGAAATGATCAAGTCTCCAGGCGCGCGCTCGTCAGCTACAAGGATAGGCATGGGCGCGTCTCCAGATGAGAACTTGGCGTCATCTTGAATAGAGGAGAAGGTATAAGCTAGAGGAGTTAGCGTAGAGCATTGGATGGTGCGCTTGCGGACATACCAGGCCCTCCATCACTTGCGTTGATGAGCTGGAACGATAGGCCACGGCCGTAAATATCGGTAATGGAGGTGTTGAATCTACCGGCTGGGGAATCGGCCTTGTCCCCGACGGTGCTGACTAGGTTGTCATAGTATTGGGCAGTTGAGAGCAATTGGATGCCCCTTGAGGGGGGGCCCGTGAAAAGCGAATTCTGGAACTGCCAGATAGGAGTGTTCTCGCCCTCTTTGGTAATAGCCTCTACCGAAGTGAAGTTGTTGGCGTAAATGCTTCCAATTAGCCATCCACCGCCAGACAGGGCTGAGACGTAGGTAGCCGACTGCAGCAAGCCACCCAGGTGACCGGCATTTGTCGAGCCCGAGGTTCGGTTGTCGAATGCTGCCAGAGCACCTGCGCCATTGAGCAAGGCACGGTATCCGCCGCCGGAGAAGGAGATTGCAATGTTTGGCAGGGCCGTGGTGTTGTCGCGATGAGTATTAAGATATTGGTTCACGTCGAATCCTTGGATGTTCGCCCTTTGTAAGAAAGCACGCATGGGTTCTATTGTGTTTGGCCTTCTCTTCCTGAGCCATTGTGTCTCAGCGTCGGAGAGCCTATCGGCGGATCGAATACTCGGGCGTGTCGAGGGACAGTTAACTTCGGCGGGAGCATAGCCATTGGGGGCTTGTGGGGTGGCACGCTTCCATGGTTCTACATGGCTGGTAGGAGGGGCGACTCTGGCATCGCGAGGACCAAGGGCAGATGCTGTACCTGCGTCAGTAGCGGTTCATGGGTTGAATTTGGGTGTGTCGCCTACAGGTCGCTAGGCTGGCTAGTGCCGAAGCAGACAGCAGAGAAGAACACCGCATCCTAGTAGTATCACGAGACACTCAGTGCCAAGGTGGTAAGGGGGTCAGTAGAATGATTGAAGTGAGCCCGCCTGGGCATGCGGCGGACGGCCATGTTAAATGTTGCAATCACACAACGGACGACCATGGCTCTTGGATCAAACGCCTGGAAGCGCAGGAAGCGCTAAGAGACTGGTCTGACCTCATCCCGTACGTTGGTCCGCATAGAGGAGCTACTTTGGTGTGGCTGGAGTCGCGGAACCCTGGCGATCTCCTATTAGCCTGCTCTATTTATGACAGACTACTCCCGAGTAGTCAACTGCAACATGCTGACAGTCGCGTGCCCGCCTTTCCAGTCGTCCGCACCGCTGTTGTTGTTGTTGTTGTCTTTTCTGCATTGCCCCTTCGATCGCCGTACCGGCTATGTCGGATACCATTCATGTCCATCAACTCTGTGCGTGCGTCAGGCACACTCGTAGCGCGTAATTTCTTGTGGAGCGCTGCCAGGGATAGGATAGGAGCCTCCCTAGCATCCGCCACACCATCATCGACATTAAACGTCTCCTTTGCCCATATTTGAGACACCATCGCCATTCCTGCGAGGTCAGCAAAATGATGCTGTGTTGCCTTCAGGCCACCATCTACTGTTATCCTTCTACGGGTATGCGGCGGGTGCTCAGCCTCATGTCTCCACAGTTAGGCATCCTGCTAATTTGCAGCCAATCTTCCTTTTGCATGGTAACGGCTATCATTGGAGCGTATAGCGGTCCTCTCCAGCGCCAATGTCAAGACACGTCGGAAACATAGCCCCCCGTATTGGAAGTCTCTGCTCCGGGCTTCCGGGGCTCCACCGTGACCACTACACCAAACGGGGACGAATAGCGGTGCGGCGGTGCGGCGGTGTTACAGCATGTGGCACTTGGACAAGGATATTCACTATGTTGTGCTACTCTTGCGCAGTAGGCTTGCGGGAATAACGGAAAATTGCGCAGACATGCATATAGTAATCGTGCGCATCAGGTATAAGATGCGAAGATGCAAAATCATACATATCTATGTAGTGTGTATACGCTACTGACGATTCGGGCCGCCCTGACATGTGACTCGCAACTGCTTTTTCCCTCCACGGCTCTCACGACATGTTACTTATGGCGATCAATTTTGAGACGACACACACATATTCATGTACTCCTAGCCATCAGTCCCCGTCTTTTTGTTCAGTGAAACAGCCATGGCTTGGCCTTAGGTGCCTTGGATCGGTCTGAAAGGGCGCTTGTAATCCCATGATCCAACGCATGCACTCTACAATTTTGACAATTCTAGGATACTCAAGCTAGAGCAACTTGCATATAGTATACCGGAATGTTGGCATCTCTTATGATAACATACTGGCGTTTGAACGATGACTTGACGTCACCTCGATTTTGCTACATATCAAACTTACCCCTGTCTCTCCAGACGTGGATAACCCTGTATGCAGACACCCGCTGTCTTCATGCGAACGCATATTGCGCCCCCAAGCTTTAAGGCTGCAAAGTAGCTATTTGCTTGTTCAACAAACAAGAAACATGATACCCGCTATGACCCGGTTTAATCCCTGCTCCTGAACAATACAATGATCGTATCTACTGCGTCCATATCAAGGTGCATTGGGCAAAGAAGCACCTGCTGCTTTTTTAGGTATCAAAAACAACATATTATAGGATTTGTGTTGTCTTGACTCGCGTTGACACAGAGCAGGATGTGAAGCTCGAACTCGAGTTCTCGTGTTCCAGACAAGCATTTGCTGTGCCACAGTGTTGCAGCTACCGATCCCCCTAACTTAACCCACCGCGATAGACAAGACCATCTGCGAATCCTACAAGACGATGCCCTACGATATCCTATCCCTGCCATAGCCCAACTACCATGCTGCCAGCTCAGTTCCAGTACCATGTGCAAGATACATAAAGAAATTTGGGTTGCGTGCCAACTTCCATATTTACAGTTTGCGCGCACCTGTAACTCCAAGCAGAAGTTGCAACGAATACCACGCGACTTGGTCTTTGACACGAGCTGCGAAAAAAAAACCAGTTCTGGGCCAAGTTTCCCAGAAGAGTCGGTTTATCATAGACAGTACGAAGATTTCTTATACAAAGGGCGGTCTGAGTTCTGCTTCGTCAACACAGAGATTCGAAGAGAAGCGTGAATGTCCACGTTGCACCTCGACTGAAGACAAGATTGTGGCGAGAAAGTGGAAGGCGTTGGATTCAAACGTGAGTTGTGCTAATAACACTAACATCATACTCGGCAAATCTCCGTTCTGGTCGACTCCCCGCATTGTACCCGGCCATTACCCCATGACATATCCACTTGTGCTTTTTTCCCACCCCGAAAACCTAAACCCCGCGAGTAGATCGCAACTACCTCCACTCCGACCCCTGTAATGCCTCTTAGTCTACGGATCACTCCTTGAACCACCGTATATGCTGGCTAAACGGCTAAATACTACCGCCTTGACCCAGATCGCAGCCTATACATCACTGTTGGAACTCGGTTGGCAGCGACATTAGCACCTTCGACCTCAAAAACATAGCAAATGTTTGTTCATTGCATGGTAACCTGTCGGGATGTCCTTCAAACCACACGCTGTATGCAGAAATCCATCATGACCTTGTCACACGTGTTGAGACGGGGATAGTGCTGGAATTGACCATCCCCATAACGGTACCCGCCTGTACTAACTAGTATTTTGCCAGTGCCCCTGCCTGGGCATTGATCTACCTATCGGTTCCTGGGGTAAACCGGTGTTCAAAGGCTTGATTTGGATAGCCTCTTGCACAGTGCCACTGCCTAGCACCGGCGCTACGGTTGATAAATTACGACACTAACGACATCCGGGTTGCCGGGGCTGTATAAGAAGGCCAAGATGCACGAGGACAATACTCCAGCTGTCGATCAAGTCTCCTCGTTGACATTCAAGATGACCGTACTAGCCACCTTTGTTGCCGCTGCTGCGGCTGGTTTGGCAGCTGTCTCTCAGGCTTCTCCAGTAGCTCCGTCAAACGCTACCGCTGGCGTGTCAAATGCGAAATCTTCTTTGACACTCGTCTATCAGAACAATCTCAATGGATCAGACGACAAGAACCACATTGGCGCTATAGTCCTTGATCCGGTTCCTCAAGCCAGTGCAGCGGCAGCTTGCGCTTCTTTGAACGAGAAGCTCATCACCCGAGCTGCTCTTGAGCAGCATCAGGACGATTTTAATGATGCCCTCTCATACCAAGACTACGCCAAATATAGCGACGCCGAGCAGGGTTATCACATCGACAACGGCGTCGTTTCAGTGGGCGATCGCGTGAGCTACTTGTCCTCTCCGGCGCCTCGCAAACAACTGCCAGTTTTGTGCACCCAATCCTTCAACAATGGCTCGCGAAACGCTGGATTTGTCGAGGGCAGCAGTGTCTCGGTAGCATCAGGAGGCAACACGTTCGTTGGGTACCGCAACCAAAAGTCGTTCCGATTCCTGGGCATCCCATATGCCGATACACCAAAGCGCTTCCAGTACTCTTCTATCTACTCTAAGAAGGGCCAGATTATTCGAGCTACCCAGCACGGGTCACAGTGTATTCAGGGCGGTGGTGGAAGTGAGGATTGTCTGTTTTTGGGTATCCAGACGCCATACATTCCTAAATCAGGATCCAAGAAAAACCTTCGACCGGTTCTTTTTTGGATTCACGGTGGAGGATTCACAGGAGGAGTCGGTTCAGATCCGCTTACCGACGGTGGAAACTTGGCGAGTAAGGAAGACCTGGTTGTTGTCAGTATCAACTACCGTCTCTCTACGCTCGGTTTCCTTGCCATTCCAGGAACTGATATCAAAGGAAACTTTGGTATCCAGGACCAACAGGTGGCACTAGAATGGGTCATTGCCAACATTGCCTCCTTCGGAGGTGATCCCAAGAGAATCACCATCGCTGGTGGCTCTGCGGGCGCCGGCTCAGTGCGTGTGCATCTAGGTTCACCAAAGGCCATTGGCAAGTTCCAAGGTGCCATTGCCATGTCCAATCTAGGAGGAGGCAAGACACTGGGCCTCGACGGTGACTATGGGACAACATACTCAACCTACCTCACTATCGAGGAAAGTTATGAGAAAGCGGGCCAGCAGATCTTTGCTGCAGCGGGCTGTAACAGTACCGACTTATCTGCTCAGATTGCGTGTCTTAAAACAGTCGATGCAGCAAAGATAGTTGGTTTCAATACGGTCGCACGCTATGTCGTTCAGGACGGAACCTACGTCGATACATCCAACCTCATCCTCACAACTCGCAACGCTAGTACGGCACACATTCCCGTCATGTTTGGAGTCACCCGCGACGACGGCGCCTCATTCACTAATTACCCCAAAACCCCCATCTCAAACCACAGCCAGGGTCTCCAAGAGGCCCTCAGCATCAACAGCACATGGGCCCAGCGCGTCATCGACTCTGGTCTTTTCCCCCTGATCAACACAGGCAACCTGACACTCGACTCATTCAATGTCTCCCAGCGTATCACCACAGACAAGATGTTCCGCTGCATTGACCAATCTACCGTGTATTCTGGCTCCCGCTCCCGCGCCTTCGAAAAAGCCTACTTCTACCAATTCGAGCGCACAATTGGCGGTTACGACCCCGATGGCCTCGGTGGGCCCGCCAACAACAACCCAGAGAATCCTTACTTTCGTATCCATGGCTCGGAAACGGACTGGGTATTCGGCACACTGCAGACGATCCGCGACTCAAAGGACTTGTGGAGTGAGCAGCTTACCACTGGATACTTTGCCTCGTTCATTCGGAGCGGCGACCCGAATCCCAGCGTGAGCTACTTGGACGTGCGGGGATACGAGAAGGAGGTTGAAGGCGCGAAGAAATTCGGCGCATGGAAAGCCGTTGATGCAACGGGTCAGAGTGGCGATGAAATACGCTTCCTAGACTGGCCGAGCAAGAGCACGGGATACCAGGATGTAGAGCAGTGCGCTTGGTTGGGATATCCCTTGGATTACTATCTCAAGGGGGGTATCTAAGTCTTTCTTGTAATTACATATATCTATATACAGTGAACTCACCAGTCCGTCCTCTTACTATAATAAAAATTACTAAACACCTTCGTCAATAAATGCTCTCCATACACACTACTCTCATACACCCTCTTGCCCCCCGTCCTCCTCACACACGTCTCCAAGGGCGCAACCTCCGCGTAGAAATTCGGCTCGTAGAAGAACGGAACACTAATCCTATACCTATCCCCCGTCCGATGAATAACCCGGTGCAGAGTACTCTTCCACAACCCATTCGTCCACCGCTCAATCATATCCCCAATGTTGACTACAAACGCGCCGGGGACAGGATCAGCATTAAGCCACGTCCCGTCTTTAAGCTGGATTTGCAGTGCATTGGGTGTATCGTCAGAGAGAAGAAGAGTAACACACCCGTAGTCTGTGTGTGCGCCACATGAAAACTGCTGTTGCTCCTCCTCCCCTTCCCCTTCCTCCCCACCCCCAGAACCAAACCCTTCAGAAGGAGGAGAAGGCAAAGGCGGATACCCAATCATTCTCACAACCCAAAACGACCCCTTACACGCCTTTTCAATAACCTCCCTCTCCCCCTCCAACTCCAACTCCAACGCCTCTCCCATCGCCCTCACCACCGCCTCCCCCACCTCCCCCACCCTCTCGATATACTCTTCGTAAACCCCCCTCAACCCTCTCGGTTCACTCGGCCACAAATTCCTCCCTTGAAGACTCTTCACGCTCCCGGGCCCCGCATCCCCCTCTTCGCGCCTCTCCTCCGGCCACTCGGCATAAAAATCCACAGCCTCCTGTAGATCCTGCAACCCGCCACCCTCATCATCCGTGCAGAGGCGCTGGTACCCGCGTGCGCCGTCGCCACCCTGCCGAGTCCCCGCATCGAGGCGCTCAATCTTGAGCTTTTCAGACAAGGGCAGGGCGAAAAACTGGCGGGCGAGGCTGATGACCGAGTCGAGTTGGGACTGGGGGATTCCGTGGCCGGTGAGGTAGAAGAAGCCGTAGGTTGTGCAGGCAGCGTTGATGGCTTGGGCTGTTTGGCGGCGCGAAGAGGCTGGGGAGGAGGGGTTGAGGAAGGGGGATATGTCGATTTTTGGGAGGATGGACGTGGGTGGTGGTGAGATGGGATTGTTTGTGCAGCGTGGGGAGGGGGAAGAGCGTGTGGGAGAGAGACTTGGGGATGTGGTCCAGGGTTTGTCGCTGTTGTGGAGTTTGTGCCGCGCTTTTTGGAGGGCGGCGTGCATGTCGGACATGGTGGGCTCTTCTTTCTTCTCTATTTTTTCTTTTTTCTTTTGAAGTTATTGCTGTTCAATGGCAGTTTGGTGGTTCAAGGGCGAGTTTGACGATAAGAAACTTTCACTAGTCTCTAGGTTGCTGGTGTTCACTTTTTACGGAGACCTTGGTTTTTTTTCAGCGTGAGGGGGTGATGTGGTGCTAGGTATCACCTGATGTCGCGATTTTTTTATGAAGCATGACAGAGGAGTGTAAGTGTTGGCAAAGTAACAAGATGCAATGTTCAAACGCCGATACCCTATCGAGTTTAGACGCGGGTAGCCCTGAACATCCTTGACATAAACTGACGATACTTGACATAGGTCATAGAAAATCATGTGCACATATTCTTTGGCCCCTGTTTTGATGGTGAGAGAATTTGGTTGAAATCTCTCATAGATTGTGGTATCTTGATTTCTCTTTTAAACGCCCCCCTAGCGGTGCTATTTTCCTAATCATTCACTACAGATCCCCGTGTTGTCATCCCTTCATTATCATTGATCAATAGCGTACCGTAAAGTCTCACATCAAATTACATGATGACCTCGTTGGAGACGTCCTGTTCAATAAATTAGTCAAGCCCTTAATATACTCATAATCATATATCTTACCCTCTTCAGCTCCTTGTATGGCAGGCAGACACAGTTCTGCACACGGACCTCATCTGCGACGGCGCAGTCCTTACCGAGGATGGTAATGCTCTGAACCTTGACACCGTTCTTGATGACGCTAGTAGTGTGGCTGGTGACGGGTGTTGGCGTACCCTCAACACGGGCCCACGCACCGACCTTGCTGTTCCAGCCAATAATGGTGTATAGCACACATGCGTCGTGCTTGATTTCAGAGTCCTCGAGCACAATGGACTCCTTCACACGTACACCAGCGCCGACGACGACACGAGCACCAATGGAGACATTGGGTCCAATCTTGGCGGTTGGGTCGATCTGAGCAGAGGGATGAATGTAGACTGGGGGCAGAATGTTGGCAGAGGGAGCAGCAAGCTCTTCTGATCCCGCCTGGAACATCTTGGCGAGGTACAGAGCATTGGCGGGAACGGCAGAGCCCGCAGTCTTGATCTGGCGCCAAAAGTCCTTTGTCTCAAGGACGAAGAACTGCCTGCTGTCGGCAATATCCGACAGCACATCCTGCTCGAGGCGAATGACGGCATTCTCCTTGCTATCGTCGTCGTCTTCGTTCTGGTAAAAGGAAGACTCGAGGTTCTCGTTGGAGGGATATGACAGCAGTCGTGGGCGCTCGGTCCGTCGCTTGATGGCGCTGCGGATGGCGGGGAAGATGCACTCGGTCGCAAAGAGGTAGATACCGCAGTTGATCAGGTTGGAAATATGCGACTCGGGCTTCTCGACGTAGTGGAGCACGCGCTTGGTGTGCGCATCCGAGACGATGCATCCAAAGTTGGAGGCGGCCTCGTTTGCGACTCTGGTGCCCAGCATGACAGCCTCGGCGTCCTTGTCCTCGAACAGCTTCAACATTTCGACGAGCGGGAATGAGGAGCAGACATCTGCGTTGAGAACAAAAAGCTTCTCGGGCTTGCCCTTTAATATGACATCACGGAAGTGGTAGAGACCTCCAGCAGTGCCCAACGCCTGGTATTCACGGAGGTACTTAACGCTCAAGTGTGGCCAGTTGGTCGACACGGCGTTGATAAAGGGCTGGAATACGGATTCCTCATAGTAGCCGACAATGAAGACTTCCTTGATATCGGGGACGTTTGTGATTGCGCGGAAGCAGTGCTCAATTATGGGGTGGCCGGCGACGGGGAAGAGCGGCTGTGGGATCATCAGCGGGGTGCGGCCGACGGAGGCAGAGGGGTATGCATACCTTGGGCAGTTCCATGGACAGCGGCCTGAAGCGGGTACCGCGAGAGGGCCCTCCGACCTGCGCGTGTGAGTATACATGGCCGTTGGACTCTTGCGGCGGGTGCTCTATACCAGAATGACGGCCTTTGTGGAGCCGCCAGAGGGCGACTTGGACCTCATGGCGAGGGACGGCGGCTGTAGACTCATCTTGGCGCGGGCTTCAGTGTGTGCGGGGGTGGATGGGGAGAGAAAAAGAAAGAGAGAGTTGTGCACAGAGTTCAGAGGCACAAAAAGGTGTGGTGCGGGAGCAATTGAGAATCTGGCCTCGTCCCAGGAACCAGCTGGTGGACCCTGACAAGATGCCGCCCACGTTGGCGGTGAGCTGGCCGGGCGAATCACTGACGCGCCGCCTCGTGTCAGGTGCATCTCTACTGCACCCCTTTCTTCTCTACATGGCTATTCTTAGCTTCACCACATATTCTGCTCGACGTGTTGCCATTGATACGAATGCATTGCTTGCTCTAGTCGGCTTTGCTGCACGGCGCTACCATCGCCAGCCTAACACGATCACGCTACACAATAATCTTTTTGCCTGTGCTTGATAGAGTAATGCTATACGATCCACGTGCATACCACTCGGCTTGCCAAACCCAATCCCTCACTTTGCTGCTCCCAATGCCAGCTTCCTGTTCTTCTTGATCAGTGCTGACAGCTTCTTCTCCAGAACATCGTGCTCCTTTCTCGCTGCCTGCATTGCCTGTTCCGCCTCTTCCATGGTCAACACGCTGCCTCTTCCTCTTCTTGCGTTACCACTGTATCCACCCATGCCCGCTGTCGTCTCAATAGCATTCATCAGCCCCTGCATATCCAGGCCGCCCGCGCCTTGCCCAAGCATAATGTTACCGTTGCTGTCAAGACCCACTTCTTGCGTCGACTGGTAGCCAAGGCCGGCTCCTACAAGTGCTTCAAGACCTTGTACAAAGACGCCTCCCAGCTTGTCAGCAGCCATGAATCCCATGCCATCAATCTCGGTGCTTCCCACTGCACCCCCTTCAACAACTGCCTTTGCTGCCTTGGCAAACCTATTTGCATTGACAGACATGTTTGCCGTTCCTGCACCAGGCGGTCCGCCGACTGCAGCCATTTCAGGGCGTGGCTGGTTCGGTGGCGGGTTGTCGGTGCGGGGAAGCACGTATTGGTTCAAATAACCGCCGGCATCTGCTGGTGTTTGTTGTTGCTGTGACACTGGAGCCTGTGTAACTGATGCATCCTGTCCCTGTACTGGGGGCAAAGGAAGGTTCGTTGAGCCCAATAGTCCAGAGGGAACATCAAGCCTCGGCATCTGTTGTCCGCCATTAGTGTTTAGCTTCTTGCCTGCTTCCTTGAGTGCTGTCGCAATGGCCGGCAGGACATCGTTCGTCTGCGTGCCCAGACCATGGCTGTGTGCTGCTTGTTTTCGAGCATGGAAACGGCCAGGGCCCTTGAGCTCGTCAATCCGCTTTTCAAGCTCAAGTGCCTTTGTCTCCAGCTCTTCACTGAGTCCCCAGAAAAACTTTCCGCCTGGCGTGATCAGAGTCCTTGATTCAGACTTTCCATCTTGACTGTTGAGGCGCAGAGGTTTCTTCTTAGCCAATGTTTCCAAGTCCGCCTCGGAAAAGTGTAGTTTCAAGTCCGGAGGCGCAACCGCACCGCCCATTTGAGTGTTGCGAGTTGTGTGAGTGAGCGATGACGATAGCGGCTTGAAGAATTCAAGATTAGACGCAATTAATTCCCCGGTGCGTTGTAGATCGGTCATGATGGACTGTGCAGTATGCTCGCGCTTTTCCTTTGACTCTTCACGTTCCGGCTCTGGTTCGGGCGTAGCTGCAGCAGAAACCTTTGCTGAGGGGGCCTTATGAGCCGTGGCTGTTGGCACTTCAGCATGCTCATCCTCAACCGTAGCAGGCTTGGGCGAAGCTGGTTGACTCTTGGCTGCGGCTGCGGCTGCGGCTGCTACTGCTACAGGCTTCGAGTTGGTTGATGTTTTCTTTGCTTTCTTCTTGCGACCAATGATAGGAGCTTGCACGACCTCAACATCTGATTTATTATCTTCGAGCTGCTCCTCTTCTATCTGCTTTTTGCGTTCTTGTCGATCTTTCTTGGCTTGTGACTTGGTCTTCTTCCTCACAGGTGCGGTACCGACCTTTCCAACCACGGGAGGAGGCGAGCTAGCCCGAGAGAAAGATGTAGACGTGATCGAAGCAGTGTCTGATATCAGTTCGCTTGCAGGAGTTCCTGGTTGGTTCACCGAGGCGATGCTCGCCTGCCTAGATCGAAGTTTATCAACAGTCGGAATATGCGGGAGAGGCGGTGCTGTGGTCGCAGACAAGGGTGGTGGGACTTCAGTCTTTGGTGTTGCAACAACACGAAGAGTCCTCGGTGGTCCCGCACGCTTAATTGGAGATCCTGTTCCCACGGCAGCAGGACTTGGAGGCACCGAGCCGGCTGCTGTAACCGATACCGAACGATCATGCTTCGCCTGAGAATCTGCTTTGCCTGGTCCTGCAGCTAGAGATCCCTCGTCCTTTGGTAATTTAGTCGCCGCTACAATATCGAGCTTGCCTGGAGGCTGTCGTTTCGTAGAAGACGTAGGGGTCGCAGCAGCAACTGGAGTCTGTATGGGTTCTTTCGGCGGCTCTTTCTTGGGAGTTGTCTGTGCTTGACCTTGGTTCTTTTTAGAAGTGCTCTTTGCTTTGGGCACGTCCTTTGTAGCTGCCTCTGATATGGACTTTCTTGTTTCGGGCGCAGTTTTGGATGTCTCAGCTTCACCCTTGACTCTCCTAGAGGCTTCTCTCGGTGTAGGCTCCTTGGGGGTTTGTGGGAAGACAACAGCTTCCTTGGGTGTCGGAACCTTGGAGGGTGTCGTGGGTTGAGTATTGGTTGCAGGAGTTGCCGCATGGGTTGCGGTAGGTGTTGCCGGCTCTGCAGAATCGCCCTTTTGCCTACTTTTGCCAGCCTTACTGGGCGTTGATGTTCGTATCGGTGTAACAGGCGTAACAGGCATGACAGGCACAGCCGGTGTAATGCTTGAAGATGCAGTCCTAGACATTGGCCGAGATGCAGGCCGAGCACGAGACTCCTCAATGACAGTTTTTGGAATAGCCGGAGCTGTGAAACCAGGTGGAATGGTAGGAGTGGATCGACGAGAGTACTCAAGGAAGTGGCTGCTAAGTGGAGTGATTGGCATGGCTCGAATGGGCTCATTGTCGCTGTCATTAACCAGCGCATCGACATTGATGGATGCTTGCTCCTCTGCATTGAGTGGTACATCATCTACACAGAGGTGTCAGTATAGATTTTTCGCACGAGTCAAAACAATCGCAATGCCAAAACGAGTCTAGTGACCACGGCGGCCGCCAGACGATGGTCAAGGTAGTGGTGCTGGCAAAACATTTAATATACATCAGGCTACAAGGGTTGTCTCTCGAGCATCTTCGTCACTGGCAAGGCAAGAAAATAGTGCAGCCACCTCTCTATTAGAAAGTAAGCATGCCGACTTGATCGCGGCAGGAGGGGTAGTTACGTACATGCGATGGCCATGACGAAGACGACGAGAGAAGCTGACCTTTGCATCGGCAGGACAGCGCAAACAACCCATATATGAAAAAAATGAGAAAGAAAACGTGAAAGACGTAGAAAAAATGCCGTAAAGACGTGGCAGCGTCAAGAAATTTTGACAGTGACAGTGTAGCCCAATCAAAACGCCAGGCATGCCAGTGTCAGAGCACCGAGTCTGTGCCGATGCAGTCGCCGTGTAAACCGAAAACGCCATGCAGCCACCGTTGCAATAAGTACTAAGACAGTATATCTGGCCAACTGGCCGACCAATATGTAGAAGAAGAAAACTACTACCATCGTCCAGCGCCGCCGTAGTTGTTATTTGAATAAAGCGAAGAAAACCCGCTTTGACCTTGGCCATACAAGCCCTGGCCAGCCATGCCGCCTTGATGCAGCCTTGCCTGCAAGATACTCGGGTCTTGGACATCAGCAAGGCCACCTCCTCCAGAAGAAGAGGTGTTTGCGTGCCTGTGCTTCTTGCCCTTTTTCTTAGATTTCTGCGAACCAGATTCCTGGTAAGCGCCAGGCGAAGGCCCATAAGGGAAGCTCAGAAGACCAGGGGCAGGGGCAGGTGTAGAGGTCGTGGAGTGTTGATTAAGGAAAGAAGGAAACATTGACTCACGCTTTCCAGCATCAGCTAGCCTAGCACCACCATCCATGTTGCGGCTGCGGAGCAGATCCTGATACATCGCATCACTATTATTCCTTGCAGTGGCACCCGTCCCATAGGGAAGGCCGCCAGTAGCAAAGCCGTGACCTTGACCGAACATACCAGTCCCGCTGACAGGAGGTGTGCCAGTCGGCTTCAGTCCTGGAGGCGGCCCTTGCACGTTGGTGAAGAATTGTCCGCCTAGTGGCTGATGCTGGGACATTGGGTTGAACTGATTGGCGTTCTTTGGCATCATCGAATTTTGCTGATTCATCAGTTTCTGGTTCGCCACAGGCTGCACATTCGCCGAAGCCGAAGCGCTGTCGTTGGCGAAGCTGAAGCGGGAAGTGTGTCTGTTGTGCCCAGAAGCATTTCCAGTCATTCCGTGCTGCTGAGGCTGCGTGTTTTGCATGTTGCCTAGCAGGCCAGCGGATTGAGTGCCAGACTTGAAGTTGGAGAGCAGTAGCTGCTGCTGCTGTTGTGGCGTCAAGCCTCTGTTGCTCAACCCAAGAGTGCTAAAGTCCTCGGTCAGAGGCGTGTTCTGCCCAAAAAGGCTCCCAGCAAAGCCCTGTTGACCGGGTGGTGCGATTGCATGCTGGCCGAGATGGTTGGTGCTTGTGTCAGGTCCATCTTCGGGTTCCCCGCCCAACTGTAAGCTACCCCCCGCAGTAGCCTCATTGTCCTCTCGTTCAGCGGCCGGCGCTTGCTGCTGGGAAGCTACTTTCACTTCACCCTCTGCCTCCCGCAACGCAGCAAGTTCCTTTTCCTTTTCTTTCATTGCGCGCCGCTTTGCGCCTCCGTTTGGATCAAGCAACTGAGGAAATTCGGTCACAGCCTTCAACTCTTCCTCAGAAAGGACTGCACTAGAGAACACAAACTTGAAGTCGGGCGAGCATATGATCTTGAGCAAGTCTGGGAAATCCTGATTGCGGGGTTTGGAGGGGCGTGTGGTAGCCGTGGGTGCGGATGCGGTAGTAGACTCGGATGTTGTTGACTTTGATACTTGCGGAGACTTTTCCTTCTCCTTCTCCTTCTCTTTGTCCTTGTCCTTCTCTTTCTCTTTTTCCTTCTCCTTTTCCTTGTCCTTGTCCTTGTCCTTGTCCTTTTCCTTTTCCTTTTCCTTCTCTTTCTCTTTTTCTTTCTCCTTCTCTTTTCCTTTCTTCTTCGGAGCCTCTACTGGCTTGGGTGCCTTCGGTGCTTGTGCGGGTACCGCATTCGTGACCATAGGGCTAGCGTTGTTGGAAGCGGTTGTTGAACGGCTTGCACGACGCTCTAGTAGAGCTTTGCTACCCCAATTCGCAGTGGCGGGCAGACCAGGTGCGTCATGTATCGAACTTGACGTATCCGTGCTATCTTGTCGATGCATTGGCGTCGCAGCGGCTACAGGAGGCCCATGGTGCGCAGGAGGTGCGGCTCGTGACGTTGACGATTGGGATGGCTGTTGCGTTTGGATCGAGTTCATCATGGAAAGGTCTTGGCGGGTGAAGCTGTCATTGTCTTCACCGGGCTCGTGCAGGAACATGCAGTTGCGATTGTTGCAAGTCTCACCGCGAAGATAGGCTGAACAGTATTTGGTAGTACCAAATTGTGCTCTGTGACATGTCAGTTATTTAGAGGACACATGGCATGAAGGAGCTGCTGCATACCTCAGCACTCTGTCGCCGTTTTGCGAACCGTCAACGGCGTTGATACATCTCTCAGCATCTTCCTTGCGAGCAAACGTCACATAGACACCAACTGACTGTTGATGCTGTGCATTCTCCTTGGCTTTGCTCACGACAATCTTCAAGATCTTGCCGTATTGGCCAAAGTAATCCTCACCACGTAGCGTCTTGAGTAGTTCATCTTCGCGTATTGTTGGCGTAAGACCTGTGACGTATACGAGGTTCTTCTGGACGACTCGGAGGCCAGAAAGGTGCTTCCGGCTAAGCGAGTCGGCTTCGGCCTTTTGTGCTTCCTTTTGCCGCATCTGCGCATTCTTCTTGGCCTTTTGCGCAATTTGCTGCTTGTGCTGTGCCATCCTGCCCAATGTCAGAAGGTATTCAAAGAGGGGAAGAGCAGGGGACCCACTCTTCGGGAGAGATGGTCTTCCACTCGATTGTGGAGTCATCGTAGGGGCGGCGGCAGGCGGGGCAAAGGCCGTTCATGGTTGTCTTGATGTTGTTGTAGCAGAACTGGCATATCTGAGACGCGTGTTAGCATGGCGGCTTGGGACAGCTTCACCGAGTTTTGGCGAGGGAAGCGCACTTGGTAGCCACAAGGACATGGTCGGAAGTTCCTGTCGGACAGATCGAACTCCTCGACACATAGAGGGCAGCACTCTTCCTCGTCATCATCGACGAACTGGTCTTGCTGTACCCGAGACATGGTGAAGGGTGGCTGTGTGTTGCAAGGTGTGGTTTAGAGCGTAAGGGTGGTGCCCGAGGGCAGTCGTGGTATGAATGCGGGGGTGGGATAAGACCTGGGGTGACGAGCACACAAGGCCTGCAAGGAAATCGCTGAAGTACAAATAAACGCCGGCCGGATTGTCGCAGTCGCAGTAAGAGGGATCCACGGGAGGTGATGGGGGTTAAGAGGCTGCAGCTGCGTGATGGCACACCAGGTTCCGCTCCACGCTACTTACATAAGCATGCGTCTCGCGGGTTGAGCTGCGAACTTCACGACGTCGTCGATACCTCCACCCCAAGTCGCCCTTCCCCGCTGCACATCGCGTAGCCCCTCACCAATACCTCTGCAAACAATGGCTATGCGGTTAGCTGTAGGCCGGCCATTGGGCGCTGCCATCCGCGCCTCGAGCTGCTCCCGCAATGCGATGCGCACCTTTGCCTCGACGGCACTCCGGCCCAAGGAAGTTGCGGGACCCGCTTCCGATACACCAAACATGCGGGTACGGAACGGCAGATGGTAGCAGATATCGGGTCTCATCTAACATAATTTGTAGTTTGCTCCCCGCGACACGGTTAGCGGGCTCAAGGCCCCCATTGTCAACCCGACAGAGAGCCTCAAAGAAAAGGGCGAGGCACTCCACAAGTACGGACAGTACATCATGTCATGTCTGCCGAAATATGTCCAACAGTATGCTGCACGGCCTGATAGGGAAGAACAGTATTTGACAGCGATACAGATTCTCCGTCTGGAAAGATGAATTGACCATCTATATCCCTCCCTCCGGTATCATCCCCACCTTCACCTTCCTCAAGTACCACACTGCGGCCGAATACACTCAAATCTCGGATATTACTGCTGTCGATTACCCCACCAAGGACCAGCGATTCGAGGTCGTGTACAACATGCTCAGTATCCGCCATAACTCGCGCATCAGAGTCAAGACATATGCCGATGAGGCGACCCCAGTACCCAGTCTGTGTGATCTCTACGATGGCGCCAACTGGTACGAGCGCGAGGTCTATGATCTTTTTGGTGTCTTCTTCGTTGGACACCCAGATCTGAGGCGAATCATGACAGACTACGGTTTTGATGGACACCCGCTGCGAAAGGACTTCCCAATGACTGGATACACTGAGATCCGATACGACGAGGAGAAGAAGAGAATTGTTGTGGAGCCACTTGAAATGACGCAGGCGTTCAGGAACTTCCGCGGTGGATCATCAGCATGGGAGCAGGTTGGTCCAGGTGAAGATCTCAAGCCAGAGAACGTGAGTTTTACCTCTGTCCAAACGTTGCTGCCAGTGCCTAACAAAGTTACAGTTCAAACTGCCAACACCCAAGCCAGAGCCACCGAAAGAAGAGAAGAAATAGAAGAACTTGCAAGTTTGAGTTGTATATACCTGCGAATGAATGGGCCGGTGCACCTTCCAATAACTCGTGTCCAAGCGTTGAACTGTCGACTAGTAGTGACTTTCTGCTTTCACACTGATATGAAATTCTGGTACGGCGAGAGATGACTGTTGTTAGACTAAACAAAAGATCGTGTGATATCACATGTATGGTGGATCAGAATAGAGTTCGCAGTCCTTTGCCCTGGTGGTTGTATCATCGGCCATTATTGACATGCCAAGCATATCTCGCAATCGGTCGCTCGTTTTGGTAAGCGCAGCTGAATCCACCTTTCAGCCACCCCCAAATTTGGTGAAAACGTGGGCATTTAGTTCCTGAGTCATTCTCAAATGCACAGCAAGGCATTTGCGCTGTGCAACGGTGAAGAATATCCGGTTGGCATTAGACTGTGATAGCATCTCTCTGCCCGAGGATACCCCGCTTTTCGATCCCAGATTCGCACTAAAACTGTACACTGTGGTCAATGATTGCATTCCATTGCCCGAGGATATCCCGCTGTCCCGTCTTAGATCTGCATTACCGTACCGTGTGGTAGACAAGACTATCGGGATTTCCGGTTGACACACCCGAAAACCGGTAACAGGATCAAGAATCAGTTCGTATAACGGTGTATGCTGTACGTAAACCAACAAGTCTTCCGACTTCCTACCAATCATGCACAATGGACAAAACCCCAGTGTACCATCCTCCTCACGTCCGGATGTAGTAACTTGAAGTATAAAAGCCCAGGCTTGGTCCTTTTGACGTCTCCCAACTACAATGATCTCACCACTACCGCTCCTTGCTCTATTTACCCACCTTGCAACATCCACCATGTCCGGCAGCACGACAATCAAAACCATTGAACCCTTCAACCTCTCTGCCCAAGCAGGCACAGACATCTGGCGCAAACCCCCCTCCACCAACGTCTTCAACGCCGCATTCTATCCCTCCACCCTCCCCACCTACCCCCTAAAACAGTTCCAGCGCGCGAAGATCACCTTCGCTCTCCCACCCTCTAACGAACTCCGCCGATATGATCAAGCAGGCCTCGTCCTCCACCTAACCAAAGAGGGCGTCGCCGAAAACGCTACAAAATGGGTCAAGACTGGCATCGAATTCTACACTGGTAAACCATTCGTCGCGACTGTTGGCTGCGACATCTGGGCCGACTGGTCCCTAGTTCCCATGCCGGAGTTTGTCAATGGAACGAAGCCTACTGCTACGATTGAAGCACGCAAAGAGCAGGATGAGCTCGGCAAGAGTCTGTGGATTTACTGGATCGTGAGGGATGAGCAGGGCAAAGAGGTTGAGAGGCGCCCGTTGAGAGAGGTTAACTGGTTTACGGCGGCAGAGGATGAGGGTTGGGATGTTAGTATTGCGGGCTATGTAGCTAGGCCTACTACGGCCGGGGGCGATGAGCTGCTTGAGGCGGAGTTCAAGGATGGTCTTGAGATTGAGGTCTCAAAGTGAATTGGTCTTTAGCGAGGCTTTTGTTGTCAGCGTTGTTGGGAGGTAGGTGAAGGTGGGAGCCTGATTGCGGGCGCCTTTTCCTTGTCTTTCACTTTCATCTCTCACTTCGTTTACTATCCAGAGTCACGCGCACACAGATAAAAAATCACACTTCGTGTGGGTGTATTTACTTTCTCACGCTTTCTTTTACCTTCTTCTCACTCCACACCAAATTCAAGAAGTACTGCATCTATCCGCTTGTCTCGCCTCTGCACTCAACCGCACGCAGCCCACACACAAACACAAACACTCTCACTTAACCACAGAAGTAACGCACAAACTATGTGTCACATACAGCTTCACTGCCCGAGTACTTCGAAGACCCTTGACAACTTTGTCATCGGTGCGTATCAGAAGCCAGAGCAGGTCCTCCAGGGCGTGCGTCTGGCGCTGGACCTCAAGTTCGCAGCACTCTACACCGTCGACGCGAAGCCGATCAGCGATCCTAGCAAAACGCTGCAGGATAACGAGCGTGTGCTTGTTGCTGCGAGTGCGACCGAGACCATGTTGCCGGATGCTGCGTACGGCTACGCTATGTACGCTGGTGAAGAAGGCGAGGATGTCGACATCGATGTCGAGGGATATGGAATGGACTGGCAGGTAAGAAAACCCCCTGTCACATTCCCTTTTTTGTATAGCGTCGTTTTGCTGTTTTGAGTTTTCGTTTTGACGTTTTTCATGTTGTTGTTTTTGTAAGTGGAGAACAGGAGAGGAAGGGCAGGGAGGAAGAGTAAGTGTATTCAAGGTTGGTGTTGTATACTAAACTGGCTTTTTCAACCACATAGGACCTCATCGACCGCGAAAAGGCCGCCCATATTCTCAGCCTGGTAGAGACAAAACCGTCGACCCGAAACAAGCTACGCATCACGCGTGAGTGTGGTGCGGTACGAGAAGATCTCGCAGCTATCACCCAGCAGGAGCTGGATACCACGCCAGCATCTACCACTGATTCCGAGACCCTCATCGAGGAACGGTGGGACATTAATCTCGATGCGTTCCTCAAACAGAACACCAAACACGTTGCTGCTCTGGCGACAAAGTCGCACTTGACTTCTTCGTCGCTTTCCCCTTCGACCGTATCCGCTCTCGCCGTCTTCTCGTCCATGACACTTGGACAGCCACGTCTTGCGAGCGAAGTATTGAGTGAAGCCTTCGTCATGCGTCTGGACAAGGAGGAGGGCGAGGCCAAAGACCCTGTCCTGCGCGAAGATGATGTCAAGAACGCTGTAGAGATTGTCTACGAACGGGCTGGTGTTGTCCCAGCGAAATTGACGAAAGCCAAGACTGGAAAGACGAAAGACCGGAAGAGGGCGAAGGGGAAGGGCAAGAACGGGGGTGGCAGTGCGGGCTTGTGAGGTGACTGCATGGTCAGCATCTACAGAGACGGATTGAAGATGAGAGTGGTGGCTCAAGGAACATACAAGTAATGAGGAGGAAGCAGGTTAGGATAGTCAACATGTGGCACTCTGACATTTTGATGGAGAAGAGAGATTTTGTTTTGCCTTGCTCTAGTTACTGGAAGTAACATCATAATGCTCACTAATAACTCAACGTACGTGCACTCGGATGGTTTTTGATTCTTTTATTATATACATCAGGACAACTCTTGATTATACCTGATGTTCTTGTATTGAAATGTCACTGTGATATGGCTATTTAACCTCATGGCTAGGAAGTGAATCTCTTTGTCGCGATACCCGATACTCAACTCAGTCAAGGCACTTACTCTCGGTTTCAACTACATGGACGTTGGCGCAGATCCCATACATATCCAGGGGTCTGTTATATCATTTAAAACTTGTACCACAAGGCTCTCATGGCTGATGTATGATCCAATCTGTGTATGATCAGCAGCGACCTTGTGTTGTTCAGGGATTATAGAAGGTGGGATTTCATCTTTATAAACCGGGACAGTAGTACGGAACGATCTTCGCGGTACTAACTCAATGGAATTACCAATCGTGTTTAGAGCGTATGTGGTACATATTCGAAATGATAGAGTGGTACTAGGCATCTTGACTGTAGTCGCGTCTGGACTATCCGGAAGGAAGGAACGTGCTATCATTCCACACATCAAAGTCATTACTCCTCGCAACTTCGTCCAGAACAATTGGATGCTTTATACCAGTAAGTTGGGCACTGCATGATTGTATGTATCCAGAATATAGCAGTAGCATGAAAGAAAGATCGAAATATAAAGGTTCAACTATCTACTGATCAGTATCCGGCCATTCTTTTGGGAGAAAAACAGTCTGACACGCTACACGCTAAACATATTCAAAAAATCACAGTCATTGATTACTTCAATCACATCCATGGCACCAATTTGTGTAACTCTCCTCGGTATCAACTCCAGCACCGCACACATTTCAGCGAGTCCCGGCTCCTCCTGGGCCGTAAAGTATCTCATCCCTTCCCTCCCCATCAAACCCCCAATCCCCCCAATCTCTCCTCCACTCACGCACCCATAAACCGCCCCAACCTCCCCAAGGACCCTGCCAACCCCCCAGACATCGTCCTCGCAATCGCCAGTGTGCGTGTCATTCACCACTATAACACAGCCATACCCACTATCCATGTGACCAAAGCCGTTTACGTCGAGTGGCCCCTCGGCTCGAATCTAGACCCAAGCATAGGAAATGAGAGTGGCGACGAAGAGGGGTGTGAGTGGTGAGATGGTGGCGGGGTTGCAAGCGCGTAGTAGGTCTTATGTGCCGGGAGTCAAGGAGTTTGGTGAGGAGGTGAAGGGTATTGGGAGATCGGTTAACGAGCAGGTTGATATTGAGATGGGGTGAGCTGGTGGATGTGGTGTCGCTGGCAGCGGAGTACATATTGAAGAGAGAAACAGGCGGGGATGTTTTTACAATTCTATTTGGGCATCCTGCTGATGCTGTGGTTTTGCCTCAAGGGAGGTTGGGGAGTTTAGTGCTGTGCTGGTGACGAGGTGGATGGAGGTCAGTTTGGTGAAGGGAGATGGGGAGGTCGATAGGAAGGATGTGCGTGAGGCGCCAAATCATGTCTTTCTCCATGGTGCCCTGGCAAAATCTTGGGTGCTGGTTTCGATTAATGTTAGGAACGCGAAGGAGTTTAAGGGGACGCGACCTGCTACTTGGGTACCAAAAGTAAGATTCGACTTACACCGCGTCCCTTGTTTTGCATGCCAATATATTATTCAAGAAATCAAAGACATTTTATCTATAGACAAGACAGGACCGAAGATATTCCTCCGCCTCATTAGTGACAGACAAAGGAACTAGCGTCCCAATGTACCCATCAGGTCTCACTATGGCAATAAGTCCTTCATCTTTTGATACACCAAGTATCTCATAAGCATCTTCTTTCGGCGACAACCCATATGTCCGCATCTCAGCAAGCTGCTTCACAATTGGGGGAATGTCAGTCCATTCGAATCGCTCCTTTAAAGGGTGAAGAACGACAAGATCGATCGTGCCTGCAGGAAACTGTTCAATGATCTCACTGCATAACACTAAGGCTGATTGAGAGACACCGGATTTGTCAAGAAGATCCTTGCTTGCAAGTATGATAACACGGTATCGGCCTAATGAAGGCATTTCTTTGATCCACATTAGCTGAACTGCCAGTTGTTGGTACCGTAAGTTGGTGAATGCGTACCGTCATGTAATTGACGCCTAGTCGCATCCGCGTAACGTTTCACCTCGACATTGAGCAAACGTTTCCCTGGAATTAATGCACCACCGAATCGACCGTTTGTAATGCATTGAGGGTTGACTGGCGTCCGAATCAATATGCTCGATTGATACTGAAGACCGCATCCGCTTGTAAACCCACTATTTTCCGTAAAGACACGGAGGAATTCTTCATGCGTAAGACCTGAAACTGCAGAATCCGCTGCACCAAGCTTACCAGAGAAGATGTGAGAGAAGGTTGTGTCAAATTCGATAAGTTGGCGGGCAATCTCGATGCGCTCCGACTCAAAGGTCTCTAGTATTGGGTCCGCCACTCCTGGTGAAATATGCGGTGTCAATCCGTGGATGCTGTGAGCGAGTTTCCACGAAAGATTGTAAGAGTCCATCATAGAAACGTTCATGCCTTGTCCAGCTTTTGGGCTATGTGTATGGCACGCTGCTACTGTTAGTGTGTCCGTCCAGTGAAAAGTTCAGGCCTGAGCTTACCATCGCCAACAATAAACACTCTGTCAATACCGTCGGGAGTTCTCGCAGAGAACTTCGGCGTTATTCGTTGGCCTATCTGGTACGCGGCCCACCAGTCTGGTGTGGTCCCTTCTTTGATATTAATGCTGTAGGGAGAAAACACTTTGCGTGCCTGCTGGAAGATGTAGTCCAGTGTTACAGCTTCACGTTTCCTTTTGTCGGCTGACTTCTTATCTGTTCGAGGATCTTCATCCTTGTTTACCTCCCCAGGGACTTGTACATACAGGCGGGTAAGATACTCGCCGGTGGCAATCTGCTCCCTGGGGATAACCATGACTGACCCTGAATCGGAATGCACAGCACACCGCTTGCGGATATCAGGAAAGTCTGTAGTCGCAACAAAGTCACAGACTCCCCATATATGATCCGTTGTCTCGCCTTGTAGGCTCAGCCCCATGCACGCTCGTACTTGCGATCTTGCACCATCTGCGCCAACAAGATATTTCGTGCGAACGGATCCTTGCTTTGTGCTGCCATCAATATCGTCGTATTCATAATTCACAAGAATTGGAAACTCGGAATTGGGATCTTCCACAATGTACTTGAGGAAACGATGAGATCTCCGAATCGTGTCCTTAGGCGCATACAAATGGAGATTTTCTTCGAGTATCCGCTCGATACGGCCCTGGTGGATCGTGACCTCGAAAGGGAAGCGAGCAGGCACACTCACGTCAGGTACAAATTGAGAGCGTTCAATGCCTCTCTTGGCACCATTAGGACTCTCCTGCGAACTCGCAGATATTGCATTCCAAAAGGCGACCTCTTCCATATGACAGCCTTCATCGATAATCTCCGCGGCTATACCAAGGGACTGGAGGACCTCTAATGTTCGAGGCTGTAGGCCATCTGCTTGACCAGCCTTTAATGTTCCGGGTTTTGAGTCCAAACAAAGTAGTGAGGACCCAGTAAGCCCATATCGGGCTAGCAACAAGGTTAAGAAAAGACCACTTGGCCCAGCCTTATCGCGAAAGTGTCAGTCATTACATTCTTTTTGACGCCCGTCTCCATACTTACGCCGATGACAACAACTTCGCGACTCTCTTCTGCGCTCGACAAGGGTTCCGGTTTGGCTGAGAGTCTTGGTAGGGGCAGGGCACGAGAAGGAAGGATCCTGAGCTCCCTTGCTGCATTAGACGTCTCTTGGAACACCGGCATGTCGTAAAGACTTCTGGAACGATTGTTGAATGATTCGTGGATTCATTGGTACTTTGACCGAAGGCATGCTGGGACTTTTAATAGTTTTCTGGTAGAGATATTGCACGTTGACAAAGGGCTTTACAGAATGCTCTCGTCACTAAACATGGACTTAGCGCCGGATTTTCGCTGATGTCCGACTTCCGGTCGAGTTGTTAGCGGATATCTTCTGGCCTTCCTATTGGCCGCATATGTCATATATAGGTGGAGAAGTGGGTATCCCGGATCATGAACTACCAAATAAATGGCATATCGCCAGTTCTGCCCCCAACTTCAAATCTTCCGCCAGCAACTCGCACACCCTCGGATGTTTCAAATGCAATCTTCATCCGAGACAAGCAACACGGTACAACCGGAACGGAATGTATTCCCTGTTGCGGATCTAACGGCCAAAGGATCTCGTAATTGTCCACGAGTGAGCCATGCCTGTCAACGGTGTCGCGCAAAGAAGGCCAAATGCGATCAGCAACAGCCGTGCCTGAATTGCGTTAAGCATGCTGCCCACTGTGAATACGGCATCAAAAGGCGCAGTCGTCAGAAAAAGAAGCAAGATCATAGAAGCGCCAATGAAACGCCAGGTACTTCCCTGTCTTCCGGATTTACTGCCAGGAGTCAAATTGCGCCGAATGAAGGCGAGTTGCAGGAGCTTCCTCATGATACAGCACTACCTGGTACGTGATTCTTGCGTTTCCCAGTTTCCCGCGGCATCAATATCACTGACCTTAGACATTAGACTTTGTACCTCGGGCCTTATCAGCAAACACTTTAGATGTAGTAGGCGATATCAATCATCGCACTCAGGGCACTGAATTCTATGGCACATCGTCTAACTTTGTGCTTCTCAACCAGCTCTTTTCATTCGCTAGACAACATGGTCTCTCCGGCTACGTGCGCACTGATGTTCATGAATTGGCCACACAACTTTTCCCTACCAGCAACTATAGCCACAACGGGTCACATACTCGCAGTGAAAATCGCCTACCAGTTACCAACATGCAAAATGCTCAACCCGACCTGGGAGCCTTGCCTCAAGATCGAGTTTCTATCATCAATATCTTGTCAAACGAAGAGGTGCCCTCACCACCGTCAAGACCAAAGACGCCTCCACACGTCGCAAGTGACCGACATGTCGAGTTAAGTGATGCGGTGCCAAATTATAGCTGTACGGTGGATGAACGTTTGGGTTCAACGCGGCGCGAGGGCCTGCCGGCCGCGCGTCAAAGTGCCCGACCTGAGCATATCGTCGATGCGATCAGTTCTCCACGCCGCACTACAGTTCACGACGTCCAGGATCAAATGTCGGCATCTACTCAGACTTTGAAAAGATGTTTGGAAAAGATGTATATCAGTATCTTCTTCCAAAATTTACACTATGTCCATCCCCTGCTTGATCCAGTTCAGTTTGAAGAACGATGCGGGAGGGAAATGTGGGCCCGGCATACTACCACTGGAATAACCAAAAGTTACAAACACTTCTCTGCCCTTTATAACATCATCGTGGCTGTGGGCGCCCTTATCGCTGGTAGAAGCGTTCTCAAGGATCTGGGGCAGGACATGCAGACATATATAGCGGGATTGGCAGAGCCTGAAGGACAGATTTCTTCACAGTCAATCTCCCGTATGTATTTCCGACAGTCCAAGAATCAGTTGGGAGATGCATATGCAGTGTGTTCCTTGGAAAGTGCGCAAACGCTCCTTTTAATGGTTGAAAGCCCTCATCTTGCCTGCAATGCCACTTGCTAATGATCGCGCAGTCCCTCTACTGTCAAAACTCCCACATGCCGCACCAATGCTACATGTACTGCGGCCAGGCTGTCCGTACCGCTCTCGCGATTGGCCTTGCAAACGAATCCATGTCAAGGTCGACAAAGGACCGAAAAGCTGCGCGGCGTACTTGGTGGTGCATATATTCTCATGAAATCGACATGAGCTGCAGCTCAGGAAGAAGGGACAGTCTCAGGAAACCGCACAGTTATCAAACCCCGCTGCCTATTATCGAGAACAGAATTGATGACGATCCTGATACCTCAGAGGCTGAGCACAAAAGCGTTGTCATGATAAATGAAATGGTACGCTATGCCGCTATCCTCCGCCGGATATGTAAAGAGCTATATCATGACACCAAGGGCCTCACATTAACGGAAAAGTCAGCAATCGCAAAGGAGCTTGATGGCCTTCTTAGCGATTGGAAAGCCAATCTGCCCGAGTGGCTTGACTTTGGCAAACTCTCTTTCCGAGATGAAGAGTGGGCAGGAAAACAAGGAGTTGTTTTGCAATTGAGGTACCTGAATGCGAGGATACTAGTACATCGAATATTCTTGATTCCGTCCATGAACTATAACGCATCGGAGATGTCCAATCATGTTGGACTCTGTCTGAACGCCGCAAGAGAGACAATTCGGCTTCTTCATGATGCGTACACTCATCGTCACTACTTTCGCACGTGGTGGTACAATTCAACGTATACTCTGTACGCCGGCATGATCGTTCTTTATGTCGTCATGCTCCGAGCCACTGCATTGCGAAGTGAGGACCTCTTGGAGGATGTTATCAAAGCTCAGAATATCCTACAGTCGATGCAGGAAGCTCCAGTGGCTCTCCGGAGTGCGGAATTACTACGAGAAGGGTTGGAAATTGCTCGGTCAATGAGCCAGCGCGATGCAGCTATCTCTGTTCCACTTCCTCATGGCCATACGGACCAGGTCGATGGTGAACCCCAAGGTCGAAGCAACTTCAATGACTTAGGACAAAACTTTAATTATTGTTTCCCTGAGACAAGCTTCGCTGCAAATGGGCATGTCACGGACCCTGAAACACTATTCGCATCACTTATAGACCCTTGTTTACTACAGGATTTTACAACAGGGTTGAACGACTCGGCGGATATAAGTACTTCTGCATTCCTATTCAACGATCTCGACAACGATACATCAGGTGGTTATCCAATACTCCAGCCTAGTGCCTAATCCACATCTGGAACCGGTAGATTGTCGATGAACCTGAATTTGCCACTCAGGACAGCCATGGCCTCTTTTGCCTTCTGCCTGCGTAACTCTACTGCAGCTTCATCGGTGACTAAAACGAAGTCATAGGAGATGAGCGCAGATCCCAACTCCACCTCGTAAGTCTTGGCTTGACTTTTATTCACAACTCTCTGTAGCGGAACCACCAATGAGTCCTTGACACCAAACACTGCGTCCGTCGATTCGTACGGATCGTTCTTCAAGTACAGCGCACTTTCCACGTTTGTTAGTTAAAACCAAAGCCCGCGGCCGAGGGGCTTTAACCTACGTTATGAGGGGATCGTATCCATCCTTTTTGAACATGAAATGTATATGGCTCGGTCGGTACGGATGGCGATTCAACAATTTCAAAAGTTTGCCAACAGGCCCGTCGTGTGGAATTGGATAAGGGACAGGAACGATAGCTTTGAACCAAAAGTTACCGTCCTCATCACTCGTTAGCACAGCCCTGCCATCTGGACCCGTCCTATCTGCGTGTTGAACATCGTAGAAGCCTTTTGAATCCGTCTCCCACACATCAATCTGCGCTCCCGAAATGGGGTTACCGTTCACATCTTTCAGCGTACATAGAACAAGCAGCGGCTCCCCATCTGGATCGTGCGATATGAGACTACCCTGGCCCCTATTTTCGGCTTCGTGTGTGTGGAAGGGGCCAAGTACGGTGCCTTCGGTGCTTCCTTTCGGTTTGGGATGGTCAATCGAGTCTACGAGGAGGGAAAGACCTAATATATCTGATAGTAAGATGAATTCCTTAGGCTCAATCAGCCATCATTCAAAAGGTCAATGCTAGAAATTGGGGTTTGCACGTTACCTGTCTAGTTTCTGAGGAGATTTGTCCAACGCTGGTTAAGAAGAGGATGGCTGTCATCCACTCATCGGTGGTGAGCCTGACCTCCCTCGCTAGTTCGTGCAGGTGTGTTACAGCTCGCTCGAGGATATATTTCAAGCGGGGACTGGCGCATTGGGAATTGATGGCGTGCACATTCTCGGTGATGTTTTCGGTGGTGAGATCCTTCAAGTTGATCGGGGCTGACATGATGGCAAAAGGTCGTATTGGTTGTTTCGAAAGCCCACTCGAGCCGTTACGTGTGTGTAGGAGGCTTAAACAGGAAGTGTTGTAGATAACTGATGATGATGATACCTGGAATATGCAACAGAGTAGTTTGACTTGTATTGGCTATCTTGTGCAGTGTTGATATATGTTTTGCTTTGACCCAACCCATTTCTGTAATAAACCAATCGCGGACCATCAATCAGTCCCACACTTCTCGGAAGTCTGAACAAGAGATTCAAAACCAAAACTTGTATAATTCCGGAATGGAGAAAAGCGTCCCGGGCCGTTCGAACAATCCGACGCCGGACCCGCACAACCGGAGGTAATGGTTGTGTCCGTTGGCTTGCACACAGGTATAGGATCGGGCAAACGTTGTCTTGTGCAACGCTTCACAACCTGATTGAAAAAAAATTCCATGGATCTGAATAACAGACACGAGGTACTTTAAAAACCACAGCTATGTGTAAATATAATTTTTCTTGCATGCATACTGAGCTTCACGAACCTGCGCCTTCCGTGCTCACCGGCCGACGCCCGTTCGTATCAGCTCCTCGATTTCTCCCTCGTCGACCTTTCAGGGATTACGATAGGGAATTTTCACCGCCAGCGGTGATGAGTAAGGCCCGGGATAGAGCACTCACCCCTCTCTCTATCTTGGGCCACGAAACAAATGATAGTGTTTGTGTTTAGTGCATACAATTCTTTCTTGGGGTGCGCAATCGCGTCGAATCGGCTAGTTATACTACTAATATTCCAAGATAAGTTCATGGATAGGAACACATCTTTGAAAAGAAAACAGCAGTGTCTGGTATCATTTGCATGTTCTTCGTACCATCCACTATTGACCTAAACGCCCATCAAAGTATCTGCACGTCAACTTGACACCGGATATAGCCAATTCGGGTTAGCGTCGTGGTCCGGAAGCTCGGAAGTTTGCGCTCGAGAACTCGGGACTAGAGCAATTTCCACCGTGTCTTATGTCGCTGAATATCATAGTAATGGTAATGGTAGTAGAAGAATTAATGGCTTTTGCGCTTCTTCCTTCAGTTGCAGATTATTTTGTATTCCTTCTCTTCCCTGACGCATTTTGAAATATGTGGATGATGGACTTGGGTAAGGGTACTGATACTTGATTACTACTCCAGTGATTAGATGTGTGGATTTAGACATCAGTAGGTTTATGGGATTTTTTGGCTTGCTAGATAGCTAGGAGAGCGATTTTATTAGTAGAGGAAGGAGAGGGGGAAAGGGTGGTCGCAGCGGAGACGCTCTAGGCTTACAAACCGGTAGATGATGGATTTGTTTTTGCTGATTATAGCTAGTAGTGCGAGAGAAGAGAAGTGTTTGTTAAAATACACAGTGGGCTAGGACCAGCCATCCTTTGTGAGGTCCAAACTCCCTTCACCTTCCAACCTTTCAGACTTGGCCTATTTCGGACTTTTTTTTTTAGTTTCGACATTGTTTCCCGTGCAGAGTCGGAGACACGGTCGGGGGTTTGAGGCTACCCGAATGGTCGGACTCATCCGGTTGGAGGTCGGCCATGGTCAGGTGATTCAACAGGCAAAGGAACGATGTGTGAGGATCGTGCTCAACATATCTATCTACTCCAGACGGCATCTGCAATAAACAAGTCACACGCTTGACTCATTCTCTGTCGGATGGGATGCTGTATGCGTCCGCACGTGGACTACTTAGGCACACGAGGATGCACGGCGTCAGCTGATTGCGCGTCTTACCTTACAGCGGGATAATGGCTGGGATGAGTAGAGCACTAGATTGCGGGTAGCGTACAAGCAGGCTTGAACAAGCTCTACAACGCCTCCGGCTTGGATACTTATAGGCTGCGTTGTAAACGCGCTCGTTTAATAGGCCCTGGGTAGACTAATAAGTATGCTCGGGTGCTCCCTTGGCGACCCTGGCTGCTGGTACGTATGCGGAGGCATGCGCACATGTATTGCGCCTCATGTGGCCGTGCACCACTTATGTACAGAACTAATACAGAACATGGGTTGGAATGACACGGCCCCGTGGCCATGGCTACGCTTCGTACTACTCCAAAGTCACCGTCAACACATGTTGCACACATGGATGCCGTGTGTCGTGTGCTTTTTGGTCCGGCGTGAGCAGCCCTCAGCCTCGGGCGGCTCGCTAATCGCACCTCGGCCTAGCTGCTAGTAGGTCCTTGGAACCAGGGCGCTGTGCCTTGCGCAGTCGTCATTCGCAACCTCTGACACGCATCCTCAAGACAAGACCATTGTTGCATCCCTGTGAAGCCATCCATTCTGACTGACGGTATAAAAACTGCATCGTACCCCACACCCGCCGCTGTTTCCTCAAGTCTCTTGGCCCCATTGCTCCTACCCTGTGTGCGCCCCCAGGCGCCCTTACATCACTCACTCCTCCGTCTAGCCCGCCCCACGCTTCACCTCCTCCACCACCGCCGCCATCTCTCTACCATCATGCACGATCCATTCCCCATCGCGCGGCCTGAGAGTCTTGTCAAATATGTCCAACCCGTGGCTGACTACCTATCCCTCAACACGCTGCCCCTGCACTTCCACGAGATTGCTGCTGCCTATGTCCTGTACGACGTCACCTACCGCTTCGTTGCGCCCGCCTTTTCCCGCATCTTTTTCCCCCGCGTATATGCCACCTTCAACGCTCGCACAAAGCTAAACTGGGATGTCCACATTGTGTCGTTTGTCCAGAGCACCCTTATCTGCGCCCTGGCCCTATGGGTCATGTGGACAGACAAGGAGTTGAATAGCATGGACAGGGCAGAACGTGTGCATGGATACACGGGTGCATCTGGCTTGATCCAGGCATTCGCCGGAGGATACTTCCTATGGGACTTGGTCATCACTGTCCAGAATGTCAAGATTTTTGGAATCGGCATGCTGTTCCATGCCATTTCCGCCCTCTGCGTCTTCTCACTAGGCTTCGTAAGTACTTGACCCACACATCGGAAAACAGACTGCTCATCGCTTGCACAGCGCCCATTCGTAAACTACTATACCTGCACCTTTATCCTCTACGAACTCTCCTCGCCCTTCCTCAACATCCACTGGTTTTGCGACAAGCTCAACATGACTGGTAGCACCCTCCAGTTCGTCAACGGCCTGATGCTACTCTTCACCTTCTTCTCCTGCCGTCTTGTCTGGGGCACCTACCAGTCGATCCGCGTCTTCGGCGATGTCTACCACCTATACATGAATGGCTACGTCCCACAACCCGATCCGGAGGTTGGCAAACTGTCAGACGACACTTATGTCAACAATGCAGGCTTCAAGAATGACCTTCTTCAATACTCCGCCGGACAAACTACTCCGCTCTGGCTTATCTCCGCTTACCTAGCCTCCAACCTTATCCTCAACGGCCTCAACTGGTTCTGGTTCAGCAAAATGATCGAGACACTACGCAAGCGCTTCGACCCTCCTATTGGTACGAGGAAGGTACAGCCCAAGGTTAGCGCCACTCCTGTTGAGATATCTGAAAACGAAAAGGTCTTGATTGAGGGTATTCATGTCTCTACCCCTGGGGTCATTGAAAAGGACACTGAAGATTATGTCAATGTAGCGTCTCCCAAGTCGCTTCAGTTTCAGAAGAATAAGAGCGGGACCCACCTGGAAGTGAAGCAGAGCGAGGTTCGCAGTCGAAATCCTTCGCAGAGAGCTGCTCATGCGGCATAAGGATCTCTTTTTTTCTCTCCGGGGTTGGTTAAGGGCGGTAAGTATGGAGCGATGATCCCATGGCTTCGGGACATGCACCGGTTTCATTCTTATCCTATTCTCCTTTGTCAGGTGCGTCAGTTTTGCATACTGATCCGTCTAGAATCTCGTCTCCATTTCGTGAATCGCCTAATATACAACCTATTCATTTATCATTTTTTTTCCTCCAACGTCATGCATCATCCTTTTCTTCTTCGTCTTGATCCGTTTTCCTTCTCTTGCATGGCTCGCTCTAGAACGTTGATTTGATCAGCACCAAAAGTTTATTGTGCGTATCTTTTGACTCGCTAGTAATCTCGCGCCCCGGTCAAGTGGGATAATGCTCATCTTCTCCTTGACAGTTATTCACTAGCTTGGCGCTTCTGCATAACAGAGTTATTATGTCCCAAGGATTCTACAAGGCGTCGGGACAGTGTTCGAGTGTCCATGGCAGACACTATCGGTCTCCACTATGATGCCTTTATTCATTGCTGTGAACAATATGGAATACGACACCTCTGTAGTACTCGATATCGATGTGTGGCCGAGTCCAAAGAACGACAATCAAGAAAAGCGTAAGACAGAAGGTTAGCGATACCGTGTCTCTTCTAAGAAACACCTGTTATTTGCGTCTCGCTGCACCGTAGGTTACCTTCCAATGTGATTAATGTAAACTTTCTAGTTTAACTAGTCAGAACAATAACACAATGTGTGTTTTCAAAACCTTCACATAATTACGTTGTTTCTAAAAGAGCTTCAAAAACTGTTTATTCTCCTAGCTCTTTTCCATCTCATTAATAACTTGATGCATCTTTGACTGCCTGTTCACAATTGATAATCCTCCGACATTCTTTACCCTTTCACACTCTATCTTAAAGGCTATAGAAAGCTAGCGAGTGAACTATTCTAGTTGTTGGTGCTGCAAGGCTTTCAAGACAGGGAAAGGGTTGAATGAGGTGGTAAGGGTTGGCATACAAATGTCTTAGGTACTTCGCTCATGCGGATACTTACCATGCTCGACATGTGATCATCCATTCTACCCTGTTGCTGTTGTTTCATCTGTTAGCCCTGAATTAGAGGACAGAAAGCTCTGTTTCGTGAAGAAGACAGTTTACGTTGTCTTAGAAGATGTGAAATCGATCAGTGTGCGCGAGAACTTTCATTCGCTACCCTTTGAGAAATGTATCGACTGGACCAGGTCACTTCTATATCTACGGATTCCAGTATTGTGTCCACGCTAGGCTTGTTTATATTGAACTAGCGTGTATCTCCTTTCGCCCGACTCCATCTTACTTTCACTTTCTGATCCGTGCACCCAAGTCACAGAATGTCTTTGCAATGTCACAAGACAATTACGCAGTCACCAAAGCAAGAGTGTTTTAAGATCCTGGATCAGAGCTCATGGCGCTGACCGTCTCAGAACGGGCGTACTATCGCGAATGAGTTCGACCCCACGGTCATGGAATACGTCAAGAAGCTGAACTGGACAGACTTGCATAGTGGCGCAACCTCAAATTCCGTGAAGCTCAATCTCTAACAACCGGATGAGCGCACTGTGGATCTCTGCAAGAGCTTCCTTGAGCGGATGGGACATTCGGTCGTTCTCTCCAAGCGACTGGAGGGGTGCGATGTGCCCTTTGCCAGGCTGCTGACTACGAATTTTGAGTTGAAAGGCCACCCGCACCTTGTGGTTTGGCATGCTTGTCATCTGCTGAGAAGGCCGCCAGTAACTGCAGCGCCTTTGCTGCTTGATGGATTCCATGGACACGAAGACTACTTGCCAGGGGATTCTGGGGTGCTGTTGTCGAGCGCAAATCGCCGACTCACGACAACTCGATACATTGACAGCCACACGATTCGATTCGAATTACGCCTCGCGTACAGATGGCAAAACTTGTCAACCTGTGCGGCGACTTGTTCGCAGGCTCTACGAAACTGTCTCCGGACTGGGGGAGACCTAGTACAACATACGCCACGAATATATGTCTGCTTCGCATCTTTTTGTGGTCTGCTTGGCAACGGTCCATAATGCTATACTTACGGGCTGTGAGGAATGACTCCTTCAATACCATAAGTTCCCAACGTGATGGTATGTTTGCCATCAGCAACACTTCTTTGTTACAACGGACGATGCAGAGATCGAGCGAAGCAGCAGCGAATAATGGGGACGTGACCATGTCACTAATACAACCTTACATGTGCTCAAAGGGCTTTTCGACTTCTTAGAGAGGACATTGGCTCGGTCGCACAAGACTTCCGTCAGTTTCAGCTGAGGTATAAGGACACTTTCGGACAGCGAATTCCTCGCTGCATTTTCTCTGGGGATTCAACTGAGCCTACGCGACAGTGCGAAGGGAACTCGCCTTTGACTTGCAATAGATCCGAAGGCATGGAAAACCCTAGACCAGTTGCTGCACGCGCCACACTGTCCAGGCACCTGTACGAAGAAGTTTTGGAACGAAGTCAATTATAAGCGAACCAGCGGTGCTCGTGCTGTGGAAATTCATCCAAAGCAGCCTGAAAAAAGTGACCCATCGCCTAACAACGAGTGCTACAGTGGCAATCTCTCATGTGTGGAGTCACGGGCAAGGTGGACGGGCGGAGCTCGATCGTAGCTAGCTTGCAGCCAAATCACGCGATACACCCACAAGTTCTCACGACTGCACTCCGATACAGTCCAAAAAGTAGTGTGGCTATAGTGCACAGTAGGAATAGAACTATTAGGCACTGTCCTGGGAGAGAATCTAGCACAGCATCCACTCGTCCAATCCAGGAGACCCTAGGATTTGTTGTTATATAAGAAAAAAACTCTCTAATAACATACTACATATAATTGACTTTTGAATGTATGATAATGGTAAAGTAACATTTATAACAAAAGGTCTTATAATGGGTTGCTGATTCTTTAATGAAATTAACCATTAAAGAAGGTTTCGAGAGTGCCAAACCGCCGACTTTCTAAATATCTATTTACTATGCTAATTAGGCCCGAGTATTGTGTTTGGCAACTACTTAAAACAGCCATCGGACCATCCAAACTTCCTACCCCAACAGCAGCTATCAGCTTCAGGATTTTTAGGCTGGGCATCCCGGCAGGCCTGGTAGAACTCTGGACCATAAATCAATACCCCATTTTCCCCAGTGCACTATATTTCAGTTAGACAGAAGCTACGTGAAGTATTGTAGATATCGTTACCCAGCCGCCATTGTCTAAAAAATGTTAGATAATCTAATATACAGCTAAAAGATCAAACGTACCAATAGCTCTGTATTTACTCCCAACATCTGCGCATACGATAGCTGTAGCACACCATTCCGATGTTGAAGTTTCAGGATATTTCATGCATTTGCAAAAGTCGTAAGTACGCCCACCAGCTAGAACTTACTTGGCTATACTATTGAAGTTGTTAATCCTGTTCCCCTAAGTATAGGGGAGAAAACTCATACAAGAACAAAACATAGATAGTAACCTTCATATTGCCTGAGAAATAGCGTAGATGATGATGAAAGCGTTTTAGGGAATGATAGTAAGTAACAAGTGGTAGGATACCTCAACTATATAGAGATTGGGCAGACAAAGAGAAAGGTAGCTGTTGGAGTTAGATTTCGCTGGGGTGAAAATTGGTCGGAAAATAGGTAGGACCTGGGTAAGACTCAAGGCTGACTTAGTCAAGGGTGATATTGCGCTAAATAATACCAGCCAGCGTGCAGGGGCCAATCAACTCTCAACGCTGACCTCTTTCCAGGCATAAAAGGTAATAATTTGTATTGTATGCTAGGAACTTACTTAATTGAGTTGGCTTGGCAATTCTTGTTTCACAAAAAAACGGCCCTAAAGGTCGAAGAAGAGGCTTAGCAGGTAGAATCGAGTTGTCAGACATCAGCTCATATCTATGCAAACATCTCGTTCTAGAGGCGGCGGTTACAGTGCACCCCCATAAGAATGATTTGGCATCCCCGTAAAACAGGGGTCTGCATTATTGTAACGCTATCTATATTATTCTATCTTATACTATAATATCGGTCTCTTTCTCTCCTTTTTGCCTCTCTTTTTACCTCTTTCTTTACCTCTTCTCCCTCTTCTCCCTCTTCCTCTACTTCTCCTTTGGAAGAATAGAGGTGAAAGAAGAGAAGTAGAAGAAGAGATAGAAGAAGAGGTAGAAGAAGAAGTAGAGAAACATGTATCCTCGCTTTTTTCTCATTTTTCTTACTTTGCTAATATAACTTTTGCATAAGTAACTACTAAGTAGGGGTATCCTGCTCATTGGGGTGCTAAATAATTCTTATAGGGGTGTACTCTAACCTTTGCCCGGTCTAGATTACGTGTCTTAGTCTTGGTCTCAACTTTCAAGGTTCATGACTATAATGTCTGGATTTACTTGTCTTCTAAACGATAACGAAACAGGTTTATCAGAGTAATAAGGCGCTTCAACTTTGCAAAATACTAGCTGTATATATATAGTTTCAGATATACTGATATTAAGCTCGTATATTGTAAACTAAGTAGAGTTAAGGTAGATAGAAGTATCCTGCGATCGTCAGGATTGATTCAAACCGGACTGTGTCCTACCAGGTAGAGTCAGGAGCTCATTTACCAGACTATCCTGGCCTACTATAAGTATAGTGTAATCTCCTATCACCGCTGTCTTACTCATAACCCCATTTTTCTCTAGACTAAGAATATAACTCAATAAACCTCATTCATAATACGTGATCTAGAGTGTCAATTGCTTGTAACGTGAGGAACTTTCGGTTCTAGTTCGGAGAATCATTATGGTAGTGACTATAATTATCATTTTGTTAACAGAATTTCAAGTCTTGGCATATACATATAAGTTGAGGATAAAGCTCTCGTCTACTTTATCAACACGAACCGGGAGTTTAATATATTTTCATCAAAATCAACTGAGCCTACTAGCAAGCTCAAAAAATGAAACTCATCAATCTTATTCTTCTTATGAGCGTCGTGTCCGCCAATGGAGTAGCGTAAGTGTATCCGATCTATTCAAAACTTAGCTGCTAACATTGATACCAGAAATACAGATGATCTTCCCATCGTCCCTTTCAATGAGCTACTTCGTCTTGCGTACGTTCACTATCCTATTCAAGGTATTGTCTAATATATATAGATATTAAAACGCTACCGAAGAAATTAGAAAGGCGCATTTCACTGAGTCTGACCGTCTAGCGTACAGTATCTCTCTATTAAGTTGAGATTACGTTCTAATTTATGCAGTTTTGACCAATATAACGGTACCACTAAACGACACTCCGATGATTTGTTTCGCCGCGAGTATGTACTTTTTAGACTATCGAAATTCTAGGCTAACTCTATAGTGTTACCGCTGTGCCTATAGTTTTTAGTTGTCTTGCTAGCACAGGCACTTCTTTTGTGATTGCGGGTGTCACGGTAACTATCATGAAGGTCGGGAAGATCATTAAATTGTCGTGTTCTCAAGGCAGGAAGTACAGCGTTCTTTGCAGCTTTGGATCAGTTGGAACCATTCCGGCCTTTTTCAATATCCCCGCTGGTAAAACAACTTCTGAAATCTATCCGCCTAACGATGCCCCTGGCATGACGCTTACGGGAATACGTATAGAGAAGTAGTTAGATCAAGGGTTAGAGAGAAATAGGGTCTTTCATTTCTTAAGGCTATTGACTATATTCGAGCCCAACGGCTGTAACACAACTTCAATAACAATCCCTGTGTTCCGAAAGTGCCCATCAAAACGATGATAATTACCTTAACGTGACTGGTTATTGAGCGTATGTCTCGTAGAGGTAATATTACCCCTTCTGTATTAAGAACTCAAAGTGTTAGTTTTCGCGGATGAGAGACAGCGTGCTATAAACGATAGTTACTAAGTAGAAGTGCGTTACTAGGTAGTAGCTAAGAAGGTAACTCTTGTATTGTATTATAACTTCAATACGGAGGTAGCTATTAAAAGTAGTTACTTTTAGGGGTGCCTATAATGCTACTATAATTATACTAAGTATTACTTAGTTAGAATTACTCTTATTTACGCTAGTAAATAGATAGCCTCTACTTAGTAGTAGAGTAGAGGTAGAGATTAGGCTGGTAAATAAGTAGAGGTTATATTAGGGTTATGTAACGGCACAGGCAAGAAGAATCGGATTCGTTTCGGACGTGAGGTCACTCAGAGGCATATGGGAGTGCGTGGGACACAAGAAATCTAAGAATCCGATTGAACACCTATAGGCCTTGTACGAAAGGATATCGAAAAACTCCCGAATAAACTATCAATCGCGAGGTAGTTTTATCCTCGTAGTTTCCACTAGACCTAATCAGACCTAGTTCGGATCCTGTTCGGATATTGGTCGTGTAGAGGACTCAGCCGTTACAGGTTAGGTTACTAAGAGTTAGAGTTTAGATTATGTCGGGTCTTATATCATTATTACTCTAATCTAACTTTAATCTAAACCCCTAGTAACCTAGCTTAAGTTCTTTTATTATTATAGTTTATAGTGCTACTATCTTATTATAGCTATTTTTTAGTTATTATACTTTATATTTATACTTATTAAAATCCTCTTTATAATATTATTAATATATTATACTTTAACTATAAAGTTATATTTTTAAATACTTGAGTATAGTAGATTAGAGTAGAGGTAATTATTCTTTTAAGATATTTAATTTTATATAGTATATAGTAGATAGATAAAAAAGGATACGTAATATTAATACTGTAACGATGTTACAGCCTCGCTAAGTATCGGACCAATCCCAGAGCCGGATCGGAGGAAGTATCAGCCGCCCCTTCATCAGCTACTCGTTTCTCAGTCGGATCCGATTCGGACCCGACTAGGACAAGTATATATGAA
>NW_006911443.1:0-57587 GCF_000523455.1 Bipolaris oryzae ATCC 44560 | reverse complement strand
TTTGGCCTACACACCCGCCGAATCAAGACGCCAGCGAGATATAAGTAGTGCAAACGCTTTAGTAGCGTCTATATATTAATACACTAAAAAATCTCACGATTATAGCTTTTGTACGTGGCTTAATAACCTCATCTTTTTTGTCGTCTGATCTTGTTGGGGTGGCTCGTCACGCGAAGTGGCTCGTCACGCGCACGGTTACTGTATTACCTTAGCCCCCTTCTTAAGCTAGTTAATTACTACAATAATTAAAGTTGGTGATGAGCCTTAATGCCGTTAAACGCGATTACGTATTAACGTTAATTAGGCTTCAAGCTCGCGTGTATTGCTAGGCGTACGAGCCTGCTAGAGAGCCTCTAGAATAGCTGGTGGAGTAGGTGTACGGAGCTTTACATCAAGCCTTAATAGAACAGCATCTAGCTAGAGAGGAACAAGGCCTGCGCCACGGAAGGCAGAGCAGATATTGGCTAGCGTGAAGGATCGATCGAACGCTACCTTAAACGCTGGCAGAAACTCGAGCTTAGTGATATAGTTGATGTAATAGCGGATTAGGCTCTCTACCTCGCGGCTGTACGCGCGCTTTAACGGCGAGAAGCAGCCAACATCAAGAGGCTAGAGTAGATAAGATAAGTGAGGCGGCATATAGAGCGTATATATGTTATTCTCCTTACAGAACTCTTAAAACTCTAGAGACTAGTAGCTCTCATGGCCGTCAAGAATAAGCAGGCGACGTGTGCCGATAACGCGGGTCTTCGTGTAGGCATCGAAGTGCTTTATCCATGCGACACCTAGCTCGTTGTTCGTCCAGCCATTGTCGCTAACTGCGATTACCCAATCGCGCGGGATCTCTGCCTCCTCATACCAGGCAGACAGGTGATACTTGCCAGTAAAGATGAGGAATGGTGGGATAGACCAGCCAGCTGCGTTGATCGCTGCGATCAGCGTCACCCACTCACGATTACCTAGCTCAACTACCTTTAGCCGGCCTCTCCTCTCGGACGCTGTAACGATAAGCTAAGTCGTGATCTTACCTATTATAAAGCTAGCTTCGTTAAAGTTATAGACGTCTTCGTCGCAGATACCATACTTAGCCTTTGTCTACTCTACGAGCTTAAACCAGCTCTTAATTAGGACTAGATCTTCACAAAGAGCTCTCTGCCTATCGTACGCTCAATTAAAACGCGTTATAAGACTATCTGTACGCTTAATAAAGTTGCGTAGCCAGTAGGCGCCGACCTGCCTAGCGCCGCGCGCAGCCAGCAGCTTATCAGCCATATCGCGCACAGCAGCGTAGGTAGGCGAAAATCTACGTAGATCAAGATCAAGTATATAATCCACTATTACCTCCTCTTCTAGCTTAGTAAGCTTCTTTAAATTGGGCTAGCAATCACGCCGGGCAGACATGCCAGCGCGTCGGCGGCGGAGCGTCGCTTCAGATACGTTATAGACTGCAGCAGCAGAACGATTACTTTGAATTTGTTTAGTATTAATAGATGAGATAGCAAGTTGAATATCTGCTTCATTTGACTGTGATTGAGTAATCTGACGTGGAGCCATTGTGGGTTAAGAGATGGGAGGTGCGCAAAGTTGGTGGGGTGCGTCACTCGCTTGTACGCGTCACTCGCTTGTAAACTACGTTATACCTACGAACCCTTGGGGTATATATGCTTTGGGCGCTCCGCGACTCCAGTGGATGATCCGTGAGTCCGGACTTTCTGCGGCTCCGGGCGTTCCGCTCGCAACGTAGGGACGTACATATGATAGTGGTGGCAGCTCCCGATATTTGTTGCCGAGGATTAGCGGAAGAACTTTCGGGCTACTTACTCTTGCTAGTGTACGTCTGGATGGGCCTCTCAAGAGTCCCTGCCTGGCTCGGCACGTAGAGAGGTCTCGGCATGCCGAGATAGATCCTTCCTCGGCTTGCTTTAGCTAGGGATTCCCGGCGAGTCAACAATTCGTATGCTTACTGCCGCCATGAAGCTTGATGAATTGCTTGGCTTGCGGCAATCCTCCTGACCTAGACCTAGATCGGCTCCTAATTCCGGCTTTCAAGCTTTTGTAGTGCCCTGCGTATACTTGGGCTGCTACTGCCTTGGTCCCTGATGTGCTCTCATCATATATAGCTACCCTATTAGTCTATAGCTAGTATAGCTTAGGAAATTGGTAATCAAGGAATCATCAGGCTGCATTGCTTTCATGTGTATACGCAGTAATTATAGTGGATACCCTGTCATCATGTATTGCTACTCCAGATATGTGCACGGTAAGTGGGAACCCAGAAATCGGGCAGTATGACGCAACTCTGGGCAACGGTTATGCATATGTATCTCCACAACGGCTTCCTTTACAAGATCGCTGAATGCATCTATGTCGGAGAGGGATCTTTAGAAGGATGTTCGCATTATAGTCAAGAAGTGCCTTGTTGACTTGGACATGTGGTCATAAATATAATTTCTTGCTTCATGTCTAGTAGTACAAATGGGGTGACAAAATCTGAACCCTTCCAGCGGGTTCACGCTAACACCTTGCCAAGCTAAGAGCAAAACTACATAGTTCCATGGCTGCGTTTCCAAAATCATGAGTTGTGCTTAGCGATATTCGACTGAAGAAGCCGATTGCTATACCGATATATGGTATGTCTATCTCACAACTTGTCTTGTGAGAATACATGTTGTAGGTTGAAATGTTATCTGTGACTGCTATGCTTCTTTCTGCCTCTGCCAGCGAGGCTTTTTGGATGATTCCTGTTGCGATTATACAAGTCGCCAATGATATGGCCGAGCAAAGTTCCCTGGAACAAGTAGTGTTAGTCAATGATCTTGATGCACTGAAAAGACCAGACGCGAAGGAAGAAGTACGAACCAGTTATCACACATATCAGACCAGGATATGTGTGAGCTCAAGTTGAGTATTTGACGTGCTGACTCGCAACGCCTTTCTTTGCTCATGTCTGTCGCCTCTATCTCCGGAAGGGAATAGATCGCAATGGTAGCAAAATGGAACCTGGTGATATAGGCTAGCCTATGGCGCCTCTCAACACGTGAAAGTGCCGACAAGTTATCGACGTTGAAATTGAGTGAAAAATCGGTTTTCCACATCATGAGACTGTCTTCGAGCCGGCAAAGAGTAGAGGCAGGGCTTTTTTCGCAGTAGCCTCTCCCGCAGCAGACTGAGCAGTCTCGGCTTTCATGTCGTTGGCTGTGAAGTTGCCGCAGAATACTCGAGCAGACCTCTGCGTACCTGACATATACACCCAGCAAGTCGGTTCCTACATCTAAGGAACTTTGGAGTGAAGAAATGTTATGGTCCGCATATTCGCCGTGTATTAACTGGATATATGAAATTAGCGCTCGTTGTCATCAGCGAATCATCCGTCTCGAGGACAATTCAATAAAGTACCTTGTACTACGACGCACTACTTACTGGCAAGAGTCCTTCTTGTAGAGAGTAAGGCTTTTCCATTGAGTAAATGCCCCAGAAAGCTCTCTTGAGATTTGTTTGCTCCAAGCGGTCACTAGATAATTTGTTGATCTCACTGGAGCTATGAAGGCGAAGAGTTTGGAGACAAGAAGTAGCATCCGCCATTAGACTAGATGTGGAACTGGCACCGACAGTAAATGAGAAGTAGGTCTGTTGCTCATCGTTAGTTCTTTATGGTCGAGATTTATACTGTTTGAGAAATGGGCATCGTGTACTGACCATGAGAAGAAAGGCCTGTTAGATTACAAATTATGCGTTAGCAAATGCTTCACAGCTGGTGTCAATATATTTCCCTGCTTACCTGTGATTTTAAGAGGCTAACCTCACCATACATGCAAGATCTCATACGCAGAGCTATCCTGAAGTAGCCTATTGTTGCTCCTTTGATTGTGCCATTACCATGACTGAGGTCCAGACGACGAGAGCCAATAGCAAACAAAGAGAAGAATAAAGCAATACTGGCCGGACCGCTGACAAAAGGGTTTGAGATGATTTGGACCACTAGCTCTTCTATAGCCTCAAAGTTCAGGTACATTCCAATCCTGTTCAACGATTTGTTAGATTACGAGTACACTAATATTCTTCAACTGAATCTCGATCAGTTCAGTAGTGTAACATACTCATGTAGTTCTGCAAAGCCAGCTATTTGTATTTATATTAGCATCCTATGTTGCCTCACACGGACTGGGAAGCAAAGTACCATTTATGCGCTTGTGGAAGAATTCTTTGTTAAAAGAGCGCTCAGATCGTACATCGGTAAGAACTGCCATCAAGTCCATTTCTCTATCAGAACAACATTCAGTGAGTGATGAGTTCGTCGCTAGAAGCTTTTGTGATGCTTCTATGGCGTGGTTGTTCTTTTCGCCACTGAAATTTCTCATGCTTGTCAGTAACCAAGAGTGAAGAGACGAGCGAACATGATCGCGATGTGGTGATTCCTCTGTCACAATTCAGTCAGAGCCGTAAGTAGATTTATATTGATTCAGGTCTAGGGCTTGCCCATACCGGTAACGGTGATTGAGGTTGATGATGTCTGGTCTCTTGACAGATCGTTCATGCTATATCCGTATTGCGTATCATCTTGAGAGTAATAATCGGAATCTAAGCCAGTACTACTGATATCCTCGTAACTTCCGGCACTCTCCAGCTGTTCGCAGCGGGGAGAGGGTCCAGGAATCGGACCGGGGATCGGTCCACCAAAAGCTTCTCCTAATTGATTCCAGTGGAACAGATCCATAGGATCATCTGAGACGGACACATGGGCTAGTTCATCGCAATAGAAATCGGGAGTCAAGACGTTTGTGAGATTGTCTGGAAAGAAGTCCGTGTTTTCAAGATCCTGTGGACTTGATGATGTGCTGACGTCTGGAGTTATTGTTTGCCGGATTGTGGTATCGACCTCGCTAATTGGGGCTGTGTTTCTGGTGGAGCGGTTGCTTTCAGCGTACTGGCAGCTGATAGACGCTTTCTGAAGCATTTGTTAGAATTCCCAGGCAATACTAATACAACTACATGTATCCAGTTGATCATACATGACAATGCTGGCATGGGATCGCTCCATTACCTAGTACTACTTAGTTACTCCTATCATTGTGTCCCTGACTCGTTGCGATACTTACATGCCACTTTTCTGCGTTTGCAATTCCCACATGCTCCTCGACGGCGCCTGAGCTTTCGCTTAGACGCAAGATCAGCTCGAGCCGTGTGGTCAACAATGAAGGTGAAGGATTTGCCCATATCGCCGGAAACAGTCGCTCACAAAAATCGATAGCCTCAAGAACGGAGTGCTTGGGGAAGTCTGGTGCTTGTATGTACCGCACGAATGGAAAGGGAGATATAAAGAGTTTGGGTGTAATATGTTCACAGGATATGCACCTAGCACTTGTTGGTTGAACTTGATGTGCGATAAAGTATGGGTATCCATGAAACAAGCCATGTAAGTTGCACGAGTGCAGCATCATAGACTTTAGCGAGCGGCATCGTGAATGCCACGACGCTGATTCGGGCCGTGGCTAGTAGGGCCGGGATGCTATGTAGATATACTATGTGCGCGACGGTACTTGTACATAGGAAGCAGGTCGGCCGACCATATACGACACGTCCGGCGCCATACCCCCATTTAACTTGTTTGGGCAATTCGGTGCTCCAGCCATGATGCAACTAGTCAGCGTATTCAGCCGGCGCTATAAAATACCCGAGCAAAACCCCCTTAAAACATATCATCACGCGTCACACCAAGGAGGAATTTGTTAGAAGCGTTACGCGCCTCGACTTTTTGTCTTCCAATCGAGGACAGCTCCATATGAATTACAAATTCTAGCTTTGACCTTAGTAATTGATCTACGTAGTAGAGCACGCCCCGAGGTATTAGCAGATAACCGAGAACGGTGGAATATAGGGAGTCAACGATACATGTGATGAAAGTGCACGTATACTAGGTTTAGACACCGAGTAGTCAGCAAGTATTCTGCCCATAGCTCGACGTGATAGAGGATCCATTTTGGGACGCATTGTTCAGTTTTGGATCCTACTTCGCCCTTACATGCAAAACAGAACCTTAGTGTACGTAAACTATCTCGTATGAATGACAAGATCTACAAGCGATTAAACATGTTCGCACAATGTTCTCGTCACCTTATCGTGACTTTCATCTGTGTTTATCGCCATCTTTCCTCGGAAGATCGGGCTGAAATCACGTCCGGAGCTAATCCCCCGTCCCCCCTTCCCCCTTCCCCCCATCCCTCCCATCGCTATATCCAATACCCCGGTACCTGCGGTTCATGCAGCCCAGCGCCAAATGAGTGGGGTTCTCAAGGAATATCTCGACATACTTAACAATCCTGATGTTCGGAGATGAGATTTTAGAAACATTGACAGCATTTACGTTTCCTAGTTGCGACCCGGGCAGTATTACGAGGCTTCCTCATGTTCGACGAGGGGAAGACGCTGATTCCACGCAGCACCATGGCATACGTGGAGCGCCGGGGGTAGTAGTGCACAGCCCTGCGTTTCCTTAGTTTGTTTTTGGACCCTGGACGTACGCGCAACTAGAAGAAGAAGAAGAAGAAGAAGAAGAAGTGGATACTGCATTCTTAGAGAAACAGCTCCTGCACACCTGGATAGTTACATCGTGTCGCTGGCAGCTAACGTGGTCCGCTACTCTGTCCCGCCGTTGAAGCACCGAAGCCCAAGGCGCTACACTCAACTGCCAGGTGTATACACGACATTTAGCGCGCGCTCGCCGCGACCACCAACGACACAAGCACAAGGCAGAAAGTAAATCTGCCCAGAAATGGGGTCAAGGGCTGGACCCTGGAGGTGTTCACCGCCCCGTAGGGTACGACCAACGTACTGCGTATTACTGTGTACATTACTAGCATCACCGGAGTGCTCGGCAAGTCACTTGACTCGCCTGGTCGCAAAGTTGATGCAGGACATGGAACGAACGAAACGTCGTAACTAGCTAGTCATTGGCGAGGTGTTTTGCTGAGAAATCATGCTGGAGAAGCACCGATTGGAGCGGGATCTTGCCGCCGATACGGCTGTAATTGAATCAACCAAAGGGAATAGCTTCCTACCGTGTAAGGTAATACCGATCCTGGACAACACTATGGAGAAGCGTTCTAGAAAAGCTGTTTCTTGTGATATTACTCCTAATGAGAAGTACGTTCTGATACATAAAGCAACAAGGGTACCAAGCAAATCAGCTCCTGGTAAAATGTACTTGCAGTCATTGTTACTATATAGGAGCATCGGTCTCTCCGAAGAAAGCAGTTTACGTGTACATGCATTTCATGAAGGCACGCCCCATTTTGATCACGAGTAGGTGCTGAGTAAGGATACTTCAAATATAAAAAACACACCCCCCAAGCTAAGGGATCCAGCCTCGGGGCGCATACAGTACCCCGGACCTGTTTTGATCCAGACTGCACACGTAATGTAATCTCTCCTGGTGGGCACATGATCAACGGGGCCTAACAGCAAGTACCACACTACTTAGCGGCTACGGTGGAGCGCGGTGATCTCCACCGGTCGTGCTGCAAGATCTTGGCTAATCATAGTCCCCTTCTATATGCTTAAGATTCAGGCTTACACCGTTCACTGCACCTTGGCGCATTTGCTGACTGCCAAAACCGCCTATGCGGCTTACGATGATTTTCCACGTTGCAAGACGCAGGGCATAGCGCGGTAGCAGCAGTAAGCCCCGCCCCGCCGTCCCGCCCGCCCTCTGAAGAGCCTCTTAATCCTCCCGCCCCTTCCGCTCAAAGCGCCGCAGTCAACGAGGCTCCCTAATAGCACTGCCTCTATCGTTCGCGCCAACCGCGGGTCTTCGGTTAGGCTTCGAATTAGTGCCTTTTGGTTTACATAATGTACACGCCAGGTACAGGTTGTCAGGGTGCTAATATTGCGCGCTAAAGACGGGTAGGAGGACGCCGAGCGAATAAATGCCGTCGGGGTATTGAGAAGGCGAGTGTAAATGCCGTTGAAGGCGGCAAGTGCGTCAAGAATGAAGCCCGTTGAGGATAAATATACTTTGACGAGATTGGCTCTAGGAAAGTAGTATATGATGGTCCCCGTTTCACCGCCGCCTGAACGGTGAAGATAGTATATCTTCTAAACCTTCTGGTTCGTGAGTAGCCGTTGCGATATGTGAGTATCGAGTGTTTTTCTTTTCGCTAATGGCTGTTACTATGATACCTTTTCGCAATGAAGGCCGCATTTGGTACTGCCTTTGCCCTAACATTTTGTCGAACCACGTGCTTCGTACGTGTTCCAACCATAGCGCCTTTCCATCCTCCATAGGTGAGCTCTCTGTGGCTTCTCCAACGATACTGAGATCAGCTGTTTGATGACGACAACATTATTAATGAATGGGAAATCCCCCTGGAACCTCACGGGAATAAGTACCGAAGCTTTAGACGTCAGCCTCAGTAAACCGTATTGTCGAGAAATCAGGGGACAGAGCAAGAGCGTACTAGATGTATATTGGTATTTCGTTACGAATCTCTGGTAGCACACTGGCCAGTATCGCCTGCAGGACCCTGATCAGCATACAAAGCTTCAGCTTGGACCCTGAAAGCTGCAACTTTTCCAGTCACGGAGTCGAAACTTTGGCATTATGGATAAACGGCCACTGGTAGTTCACTAACAGCAACCTTACTCAAAGCGTGGGCGCCCTGGCGCCCGCCAGGTTTCGAATTCCTGCATATTCATCAATCAGATGTCGTCGATCAATATTGGAAAAGCGTCAATGGCGTCAATACGAGCGCCGTTTAACTCGATGAGGAGATCTCCCATGGCCGATCCCAAATGCACGTTCGACTCATAGATGTGGCGTGAGCGAGCATCTCCTACCCTTCTGTGCTCATCGATATTTAGATTCTGGCTTTGTCACGCGACCAAATCTTATCACTCCTTTCAGCAGGAAAGAGCGGGGTATCGCTAAAAGACCAACTCGTATCCTCAAGGCCAGACTGCAGTGACATACTCATGACTGCGACAAGCGGAGAAATAGAGCTCCATTTACTCCCTACCGGCTGCCGTCAGCTACAGAAGTAGCTAGATAAGCAAATCGCCTCGAAAGAAAACGATATTTCCATAGTTACGTATCATGCGATTCAGGGAGAATACGATAGTGTGACTGCACATGTGGGTACTGACGTAGCGAGGAACTCTAATTTCCCCGTCCGTGAGGTACGCCTAAGTCATGATAGTAGTGGAGAGAAAGACAGAATGGTGCGGACTAGGTTTGGACAATGCTGTAGTGAATATTCCGCCCCATGCGGGACCCGCTCCATGAGACTCGCGTGGGAAAAAAACATGCAGCTGAACAGATCTCTTGACTCTTGCATTAGGATCCACTAATAGAACACATGTGGACGGGCATTATCCTTTGAATTAAACCTTCAATCGTGTTGCAAGAAAAATAAGCCACCCGGTAGCCTCGCCGGGCTGGTATCCATGAAGTAACGCCAACCTATCCATGTACTGCGGTGCCAAACATACAGAGCTAAGCAGAAATAATGATATGTAGCAGGGACCAAATCTTGAATCCGGGTGTGATCGGAGCATGATTAGGGAAAATTCGCCTAGTCGACACCCTCGACTTTTCTCAAAAACTCTCTTACACGGCCAACTTCGACGCCTTCGCCTTCTTCGCTGTCCAAGGCCGCCACTAACCCTTCGAGACACTCTTCGATTCGGTTTTCTTCTACCTTTGTACATAGGCTGACGACTTTGCGATACATCATCTCCAGCTGTCCGTCCTTTTCTTTCAACATTCTGCTACGCTTGAGAAGCGCCGTGTTCGTAGCAGTGTACGTCTCGATCCGCTGCCGAAGAACAGACGCGGCTGGTAATTGTTGGAGAAGGAAATTCTGGCATTGGGGCTGATGCGACACTTGGCTGAGCGTAGATGGGTCCAAAGGTACGGACGTCGACAGATAGATTGGACCATCAGAGGCACGCCTATCCAGGTGGTCCCCTGCTTGTCGAAGCTCATAGGGAAGGTCGTCTTCTTTGATGAGCAAACCTGCACCTTGGGTATCAGCGTACCCGATTCTTTTCTTATCGTGCAAATCAATGGCACCGTCGTTGACTGAAAGCATGTGTCGTTGGGGTTCCAGCCATCGTTTAAGATTCGATATCCGTTTGGCGCGATCTTGTCTTTGGCGTAAGCGTGCACGAAGTGTTTGTAACTTTTGTTGCTCTTGCTTCTGCTGACTGGATAACTGTGTGATAAGCTCGTTAGTCTGGTCAATCGCATCTTGTTTTAGACGCGCTTCTTGCGTAAACTGCAGGGACGCTGACTGGAGGATGCCACTCATTACTGGTATCAAGTTAGCTACATAGTCATCTTCAGGTAGGTCAAATACTTACAAGGTTGTATCTCTCGGCTCGTTTCTTCAGCTTTACTCAGCGGCGCCTTGGCCTTTGTGGGACTGGTCGCTGTGATGATCCCTTGTCCGTCACCCAAGTCGGTGCCAACTCCAAAGTCCATTGGCCTCGTGCCTTTATGATTCGGAATGGTGGGGTCGGCCTGAACTTCCATGAGTTGAGAGATGATGTTGCGGTTGCCTATCCGTGCTGCCAAGTTCAAGGCCGTGTTGCCAGCTTTGTCCCGTGCGTTGACCATTTCTTGCATAAACCTCATTAAGCCGATAGGTTTAGAGTGATTGCTGGTATCATGAAACGGAGGTGGTTGGCCGCCACCAATGTTACTGCGGACAAGATACTCAAGGAGTGCCTCAAGGTAATATTTGCTCGAGGCTGCACGTCCTTTGATAGCACACGTGACCGCAATGTGATGTAATATTGTTCGTCCTTGGGAGTCGCGTAGCTCGATCAATGGGGCCAGAATTTCTAGGGTTTCCGGGAAACAGCTATGATCCAGGCTATTGTTCACCGAAACTGCACTCATCAAAGCAGTCTGACCGGAAGCATTTCCTCGAAACATGTTTGCTCCTTTGGATACCAGTAGTCGGATCAGCGAGACGCGGGCCAGCGTTGCCGCCCAATGGAGGGCTGTATTTGAGGAGTTATCGATGGGCATATCGAGATCCGGGCCGGAGAGATGTAATATGGCGGGATGGTTTGTGAAATCCGACCTCGTCTGATCGGCGAACAAATCCGTCAACATGGCCTGTTTCTCTTCATCTTGCTTGGTGTCGGGATACGGTAGTGGCGGTAAAGCGGTGGGGACATCGCCGTCTGCAAGAGTAATGGGCTGTGCGGGATGGTGCTGGTCGAAGCTCTCACTTGGCTCCGTTGGCGAGCTTAGAGGATGTATTGACATGTCTGCTGCGGTAGGTTGGGAATAGGAGTCGTCATGCGAGGCCCGAATGCGCTTCCTTGGTGGTTCCTGTGACTCATCGACGGCAGTGGCATAGGCGGAATCTGTTTGGCCATTGTGTCCGGCGAAGCTTGGTTCCGAGGTAATGCTCTGTTGGCTGCTTGTGCGAAATGAATCTTGGCTGGCGAGAGGAGGTTGTGACTGCGACGGGCGTGTGGCGCTTGTGCGCCTCTGAGACGAAGAAGACGGTCGGGGAGCAGGTGAATTGAGTCGCGCAACCTTGTTCATTGCTGCAAGGGCACTCGTGGCCGTCGACGAAATATTGCTGAAAAAGGTGCCTGTGAGATTTTGGGTAGTGGTGCGGCCATCGATGCTTTGTGTGTAGAAGCGTTTACGGTTGGCAGCCATGGCCTGTTCTTTTGTAGGGGTTTCTATGGCGTGACCCGGTGCATGGCTGCCATCGAGGGTAATGTCATAGTCGAGAAGCGGACGCAGGACGTCTTCGACGCCGTATTGGCGACAAAATTCGCGTCCGCGGCGGTAGTTGATCCATGTGCCTTGGTACTTTCCATAACCGCCCTGTACTTTTTCGTGTTCGCCGGTAAGAATCTCCTTTTCTAATACTTTTGTGCGCTTTCCCTTATCGACGCCGGCAACCTTGAGGATCTGAGTAGCATTAAGCCAGCCGTCAGAGCGGCGGCGCATGACGGCGACACGGTTAACCTCCATTTCGTAGACTGATACGCCCGAATAGACGGCCTTTAAGAGAGGAGAGGGGGGGTCAGCATGGCAGGGTGACTGGGGGAATGTGACTGGTAGAGGGAGGGCCTACGGTATATATCTGAGGCTTATCCATGGCATGGTGGTGGAAGGCGCTCATGTCGGAAAAGGAGCGATTCAAGGCAGCAGGGGCGGCCATGAGGGCGTGGCCGTGGGGCGAGTTTGCGTACAGAGCCGACTGTTGGTGCGACGGCGAGGCGGCGGGGAAGGAGTGTGAAGTGGACATGACTTGCATCATGTCATTGCAGGGCGGCAGAGGGGTGCGCCGGCGTCGGCGTCGTGTCGTGTGGTGCCGTGCCGTTGATGCGTGTAGTGGTGGAGGTGGTGGAGAGAAGCGGAGATGCGCGTCCAACGCGTCTGTCGGCTGTGGGTGCCCGTGCGGTAGCGCAATCCTCGCTCATGATGGTCGTCGTTTTTCTCCCCGTCGCATTCCTTGGCCTCTCCATCGTCGTTGTTGTCGCCGTCGTTGTCGCTGTCGTCTTCCATGGCTGCACCCCGTCAGCCGCTGCATATGCTGCGTGCTCTGCTGCGCGAGGCCTCATACCTGCCCGATGCCACTGCTCGCACCTATTTTGGCCGCTACATTGTCACCTGCTTCAAGGCGCACCAGCCCAGCCACAAGTCACCAGCCACAGGCCCAGCCACATCTTCAGCCACATGTCTAGCCACAGATGCAGCCACACCTTCACCCACACACGCCCGCGTTCCGCGGTTGCTACGCAAGGCGCGCAAAGGGCTGACCCTTCTTCGCCGCGCCAACCAGGGCGATATGGCCTGTCTGCAAAAGGTCCTTTTCCTTGCATATGGCCGCGTGGGCAGGCGCAAGCACACGCTGTTGGCACCCCTCCTCAGGCCTGATGCCATCATGGACGGCGGCAAACTGCCGCTCTCTACCGCTGCTGCCGATGTGCCCCCTGCCCCGCTCCACCAGCTCTATTACAGTTCCTCGCGGTGCCTGGGCCTGTTCGCTGCCCCCGTGCTCATCTCTAAGACACACTGCTCCATCGCTATCTCGGATCGCTTCTCGCGTCTGCGTGCCCTCATCAAGTCGCAGCACAAGAAGGGTCTCGCCATTCACCGCGAGCTCAAGGGCCAGCTCCTCAAGACACCCATACACAATGTCTGGGGCCGCCCCATGCCAATCAGGAGGGCGCGTAACAACGTCCGGCGATGGTATGCTGAGACCATGACGAGAATCCTCCCGCCCCTGCCTGCTCAAGAGTGGGATAAGATGCATGCCATGATGCTCGGCCACCAGCCGATTGGCTTGGTCAAACCAAGGGCCAAAAGTTCCCTTCCCACTGGTACTGGCCCTGATAGCGTCGCTACATCAGAAACTCTCTTTGCCAGCACCCTACATGAAGCCATGATGTTGAGCAAACCCAGTAGAGCAGATCGGCCTGCCGGTATGCACCGTCCCCACGCCATTACCCCCAAGTTCATGCGACGCCTGTACACCAAGATCCTCACTCTTTGCTGCAAGCTCGAGTACCACGAAGAAACAAAGCGCTGGACGGCCATCTGGGGTGAGCCCAGCAAGACCATCAAGCCCAAGCTCTACGCTGCGCCAACGGACCAACACCTATTTGCTGGTGTGGATGCAAAAGGACACCTTCCACGCACACCAAAGCAGCACGACTTGGATAAATCCACCCATGTGCAGCCACGCAATGCTGAGGGCCAATATATGCGTTTTCCCTTTTTTGCAGAGTTCCTTCCAGAGAACAATCCCCTGCGCAAGGAGTTAGACGAGTGGAAGAGAAAGCGCGCTGCTGCGGCTGCATCTGCGGCTCGTGCGCCCACGCGCCAACAAAAGCTGCCCTGAGTCTGAGTGCGGGGCATCTCAACTATCCACTCTTGACGTAGGCGAGCCCCGCAACGCGACACGCATGTATGCAATAGGGCGTGTATATACCTATGTAACAAGCTCGCGGCAACAAGCCCAGCCATGACCTCAATTCCTTCCTTCTATACACTGGCAGCATCCTTCACGATTCTCCTAGTACACAATGTCATCCGATAACGCATCACTTCGCCACGCACGTCGTGAAGGTACCCCTGACCTCCTGATTATATAAAAACTCCACACTGATGCCCGTCGTCCAGACGTTCCCACTATTCTGGGTCTCATTCAGGAACTTGCAGACTACGAAAACGCAAGTGACAAGGTCGAAGCTACCGAGGAAATCCTTGCCCGCACCCTCGCCCACCACGACCCCACCACCTCTACATTTTCCCAAGGCTTTGCTCGTACTCTTTTCATCGCTGACCCAGATGGAGCCGTGGCCGGAATGGCAGTGTACTTCTTCAACTTCAGTACCTGGACTGGTGTTCCGGGAATCTATCTTGAAGATTTGTTTGTCAAAGAAGCATATCGGAAGAAGGGCTATGGCAAGAGGCTATTAAAAGAACTTGCGGCAATAGTACTCGAGGCTGGAGGCAAGAGGTTGGAATGGAGTTGTTTGGATTGGAATGAGCCCAGCCTCAATTTCTATCAGAGTGAGGTGATTGGTGCGAAGAGGAAAAACGAATGGGTGGGATTACGGGTCGAGGGAGATGCATTGGCCAAGTTGGCAAACTCATGATATTTGGCTTCAATGGCTAAAGACATGTCAATAGCTCATACTACTCGCAGGAACAATAAATTACGGTGATTTGACCTGCAGAGGTCTGACTCCAACTCTTGACGCTTCGCCATTTAGTGCATCAATCTCAGCCTGTACTAACGGAATACCCGTTGCTTCGCGCTCTTTCTGCTGCAGCTGCTCTAGCTCTCCAGGAAAGTATATGCGCTCCACTCCGGCCGCCTTGTCTGCGCCGACCACCTTGTCGTAGAGATATTGCATACGATCTCTGAATTCTTGCAAGCTCATAAAGAGGTCCGGTTTAATCGCAACCAAGAAATGGCCAACATCAGATGGCTTAGATGGATCGTAAGGACCAGTGACATTTCCTGCAAAGGCGGATCCAGACAAGACTCCAGAAAAGACGTCCATCATAATGGCCAATCCCGATCCCTTCGGACCACCCATTGGAAGCATGACACCCCCGTCAAGAGCTGCGGCAGGATCCGTCGTCGCATGTCCGTCCTTATCCAAGGCCCAATCCGAAGGAATCGACTCCCCCCTCCTTTTGGCTTTGTAGATCTTGCCTCTTGCCGCAATAGATGGCGCCATGTCGAGAATAAATGGAGTCTCATTTCCAGGAGCGCCACATGCTATCGGTGATACTCCTAGTAGTTTGGACTTTCCCCCCCATGCCGGCAGGGCAGGACTGGAGTTGGTAAAGACAAGACTCATCATGTCAGCATCCAAAGCTTTCTGGACAACCCATGCACTCATTCCAAAATGATTAGAATGCTTGATGCTGGCCATTCCAATACCATAGACCTGCATGTATTTTCTTAGCGTTGATCTTACAGAATGGGGAGCGCTCACCTCACCCTAGCAGACTCAATAGCGGCAGCCATGCCCACGTCTGCAGCAACGAAGCCCCATCCATTTCTTCCATCAACTTGAGCTACCACAGGCGTAATCTGATTGACTTCGGGTGTTGCCGTGCCGTCCAGGACTCCTTGCCGAACGCGCTCTAGGTAGGAAGGAATCCGGTTCATCCCGTGTGTGTCAACCCCACGCAAATCTGCTGCAATTAAACAGCGTGCAACAATCTCCGCGTTATTTTTAGGAACTCCATTTCCCATAAGTACCTCCTGCACAAACCTCTCCGCTTCATCTGCCGCTACAAATATCTTGGTGTCTGACGCCGGCTGGGCCATGCTTATGGGAGAAAGGTCTTGAACCGGTGAAGCCTCTAGATACCACAATAGATGGAAAAAGATTCGGAAGATGGTTTTTTCTCTTTTCTTGCAACGGTTGAGCTATGTATACATGTACATACAGTCATACCCTCACAAAGCCAGTTCCATGAGTCACTAACACGCTTTTGGCGCGGATTCTTTTCCGAGGCCCCATCGGACTAGTATCTGACGCTAGTGGTATGGAAAAATACAACCAGCTACATTTGACCATGAGGCATATTGCGGATTCCCGCACACAGCAGAACATATACGAGTACAATAGTGCAATTTTTCATTTGATTCGGAATATACCAGTTCGAACGCACTACTATTCTGCTCCTCAGTATATACCAGTAAAGATTTTTGGTATAGAAAACTGATAAATCTAGTATTCGTTACTTCGATAGGAAACCTCCGTATACTCCGTGGTATGTAAGAAGGTGCTGTGTATTATACACATATCTCGTTTTCATCAAGAGATCCCAAAATTTATAGCATTCAAAATCAGCATTCACACTTGATTCATTGTAGTGGGCCTGGTGCTCACACTTGCTAAACCCACGCTGTCAACGCTTGAGATGGTTGCTTCGCGAATGTAGCACAGATATCAGCGAGTGAGCATGGCGTGATGGACGTCGAACTTCGGACGGTGACGAGTATGATGAATTTGGGGAATCCGAATTGGAGTGCACAAAAACGATATGGCAATCCACAAATGCACATAAGACCATCATCTTCAAATTGCTAGGATTGCCCTTGGTTGTGAAAAACATACTCCTGCTACTTTTTACAAGGATATAGTAATTCTGTAGGATATGTGGTTGCGGGATTATCCCCCGCACCGAAATGGGTAAACAATCTACAAACTACATGTCCGTTTTCCTCGTCGGACACCTTGGCATTCCGCATATGCAAATCCAGAACGAAACAACAACAGTGACTGTCCACACTCAGACAAAGAATTTACATGTCGGACATCATAATCATAACGCCATAATGCCATGCATTCCGCAACATCATTGTCAAATACAGATACAAAGTATATTTCAAGAGGCATCCGGATGAAGCGACACGCTTTCGTATGTGGTGAAGTTACAGTCACTCTTCTGACGACGAGAATACTTTGTTGGGCACAGCCCGAAAGTCCGATCCGGTCTTTCCAAACATCCGAAACAGCGATGGTGATGAGCATCAACCCTGTCAGCTCCCATTTGCAGTCCCTCGTTCCCAAGGGCAATGACCGTCCAGTACGATGTACTCAAAGGATTTGTATATATAGTAGGGCAAGAGCACCATAGCAGGTATTCACCAGCACGTTCAACAGCATCCAAGACTTTCCAAACACTCATTCTATTCCTTAATTGACCGCATTCATCATGGGTCTCTCCAGGCCTTCTTCCCTATCACGATACAGCTCTATGCTTCTCCTTATACCCTCCATCATAGCTCTTGTTTCCGCAGCAGTCGTGCCTGAATCAGTCGATGTCGCTGTCATCGGTGCAGGCCTTGCAGGTCTAACAGCAGCACGAGATCTTCTCAAAGCCGGGAAATCCGTCGTTGTGCTCGAAGGGAGAGATCGTGTCGGCGGCAAAGTCTACAATAAACCGTTGAAGAACGGCGGCGTCACAGAAGTCGGTGCCGAGTTCGTAGGTCCAACTCAGGATAAAGTACTTCAAATGATTGCGGACCTTGGATTGGAAACTTTCGACACCTATGCTGAGGGCAAGACGGTACTGTACCTGAACGGTACAAAGTCAACTTACAACCCGGACCCCCAACTCGGTGGTGCGCCGCCGCTTGAAGAGGCAGCACTCGTGCAGATTGCCAGTGCGAGGATCCAGTTGGACGCTTGGGCTGCTGAGCTCAATGTGGGCGCACCTTGGTCGCACCCAAGGGCATCCGAGTGGGATAGCATTACCTTTGACCAATACTTGGACACACTACATCTTGTGCCAGATGCTAGATTCATCCTAGCCACGTTGTGCAAATCCACTATCGCAGCGGAGCCACGCGAGTTTTCGCTGCTGTATCTCCTCGCATACATTTCCAGTGCCGGAAACGAGACGACGGTTGGAAACCTGGAAAGAATCATTGCTGTAAAGGGAGGAGGTCAAGAAAAGCGAGTAGTCGGTGGTACAGGTCTTATCCCAGAGCGTCTGGCTGAAAAGGTGGGAACCAAGCATATCACCTTCAACGCTGGCGTCACCAAAATCACCAGAACCTACTCGGGTTATGAAATCGAGTCCCGCGCCGGCAAGGTCCATGCAGAGAAGGTAGTCCTCGCCATGTCACCCCCACTCGTCCACCAGATCAAGTTCCAACCGGAGCTCCCCGGAAGTCGTCAGCACCTGAATTCCGACACCAGATCGCCTGCGCTTGGAAAAGGTGTACCAATCTACGCGACACCCTTTTGGCGCAAAGAGGGGTTCAGCGGCCAAGTCATCTCAAACTCTGGCCCCGTACGAGTGACTTTTGACAGCACACCCGAAGATGCTTCTTTCGGCGCAATCCTCGGCTTCATCCTCGCTGACGAAATGCGCGCTCTCGACAAGCTCAGCGCTGAAGAAGCCCAGAAGCAGATCATGGATACCTATGCCAAGTACTACGGCGAGCAAGCGAAAAACATTACGGAATTCGTGCTTCAGCGCTGGGACTTGGAGCAGTTTTCGAGGGGTGGCCACGTCGCACTGACTCCACCGCATGTCTTGACCACGTATGGCCCCGCGCTGAGGGAGAGTGTTGGTGGCATCCATTTTGCCGGCACGGAAACGAGTGATTATTGGTTTGGCTATATGGAGGGTGCAATTCGCAGTGGAGAGCGGGTTGCTAAAGAGATTCTGGGCAAGTAGCTAGATATCGAGCCGGCTTTGGCCGGGTGAGACGGAAGCTTCGTTTTCGCTTGCGCAGGAACCCGTCTTATCCTGTCGCTATTTTAAACTGTTTGTATGTGTATATTGGGTTAGACTGAGTAGTTGGATTAACTCCTAGTAATGGATTAGTGCCGTTCCGATTGAGCTCTGTTGAGTGTATCTAGGCGTGTTTGTGTTGTTGGAACTTTGAGCAAGTCCATAGAGAGTGATAGCCCGTTCATCCACAATCGGTGCTGATCAGATGGCACTAAAGTTTGAATGTAATGCTTTACTATAGCCTTGCTGCTATACCTTTGGTCATCAATCAGGTCAAAGCTGCCAAGGAAAAAGCGCCACGAAGGTAGGATTTAGAAGCAGACAAAAGTGACACATGACATGTACAACATTGCGTTATCTCAGCTCGCACAGCTGTTTTTCTCCGATGTCGACTGAAAAACAAAACAACATCATGGATGAGGTCATTTTTCCCAAGGACACGGTCGTCTCCGCGGTCCACGACGCGCCTAGCAACGCCAGTGGCGCTCGATGCATGAGGTCATCGTCACTACCCATCTTCTTGTTCCCTGATCTGCAACTTCCCTGCGGCACATCATATCTTCCTTATTTGGGTCTTCTCGGTACCCTGGGTTGAAACTTTCCGCTACCAACTAAACTTTCACGAACCGATCTCGCGAAACAAACGATAGACGGAAAATGGGTTGCGGAGGCAGCAAAGAGAAGAATGCAAGTAAGCCGACGGAAATGGCGCGTCCGGTGCAGTTGGACACACCGGTGCAACACGACGTAAATATCCCGGTAGCTGGTGAGGGTGCGACAGTTAAGGCGCGGCGGTCTCCGGACAATCCGATAGTATATTTTGATATTGCTATTGGAGGACAGCCGGTTGGACGTGTACAAATGGAGCTATTCCTCGATGTGGTGCCCGCAACATCGGAGAACTTCAGGCAGTTTTGCACTGGCGAGTGCAAGGTTGGAGGATACGTGGGCAGCACTTTCCACCGCGTTGTAGGTCAAATCCATATAACCAATCCGCGAGGCCATTGGCTGACAAGCAAACTTAGATCCCCGATTTCATGATTCAAGGCGGCGATTTTATGAGAGGTGACGGTACTGGTAGCGCCAGCATCTTCGGTAGCGAGTCATTTGACGATGAGAACTTTCAACTCAAGCACACCCATCCTGGACTGCTGAGTATGGCGAACTCTGGGTAAGTCGGTCTCCGTACTACGCAACGGATATGTATGCTGACTGGACTACTGTAGACCCAACAGCAATGGATCGCAATTCTTCATTCTGACCGCTGCTACGCCACATCTGGACGGAAAACATGTAGTCTTTGGTGAGGTCCTGGACGGCATGGACGTTATCCGGAAGATTGAATCGACTAGGACTGGTCCTGGGGATAAGCCGCTCAGTCCAGTGATAATTGCAGGTGCTGGTCAACTTGCAGGTGCAAAGCCATTGGAAAGCTAAGTAATAGTTATCGACAAGGGTGTGGAAGTGTGGAGGAAATACTAGTCTTCGGTACTTTTGATCTAGCGCTATTTCTGCCAAAATTGACGGGTGAGCCGCGTAATCTGTCTGCTTTAATTGGGAAAATATTTTCGGTCACTTTAGATGGTACCTTTTGCTCAAAATGGGCTAGAGGGTATTTTAGACGTTCTGCTGGAGTTTTATCCGTGTTGGCTGCTTACATTGTACAGGCTCAACCAAGGAAACTCCGGCCGACGCAGAAGGGGATAGCTTTGAAGACGAGTGTACTAACGACACAATACCATCGATGTCTAGTCTAGTATGCGGGCTGGACCAACCCTGCGAATACCTCCATAATTATTGTCAGAGGGTCATATGTATGAGTCCCAGGGCGGAATTGAAAACTTGCAAACACAGCATACAAATGTCCGACGTATCCTTGGCTTCATCGGGTACCGCTGTCCATTGTACGAGCGCCAAGATTCCCCCGCTGCTTCAAAAAGAATCATCACTTGCATACGCTGACACTTCAGCTAACATTCCGTAGTTTCCTCCCCGACATCGCTTGGTGCGGCTAGCTGTGCGAAATAGGGTAGTCTCGTGACCTCGGCAGCATCTCCGATACTATCGGTAGTTTTTATGATACCGACAGGAGTCCCAAGCCACTATCAGCCGCTGTTCCAGCGGGAAGCGGTATGCCAAGGGTGAGATGTACGATGCCAAGTGCGCCGTCAAGCACGGCGTTGAACTAGGCTTTCCTGGCTGAGAAACTAGATTGCTTAGTAGAAGGACGGTTGATCTATTCTTCACCAAAGAAGAGCATTCGCAAAATGGGCAGTGGATTTGAAGTCAGAAAATTATTCATTCGTGCCATGCCGCTATGAAAGGTATTCCGACTTCATTCGGCGGCCAAGGAGTTATTATGAGGTCTTTGAGATATCAAAGATCCCGCTCCTCGAGCCGCCGATCGCGCGTCTTACCTCTTGACGGCTTCTATTGTTTCAATACCATACTCCTTTTCTCCCATTGTATCTAATCCCTTGCTTCTCGCAACAACCTCCTCATGGGTGAGGATGGGCTTGCCACGAAGTTGTGCCCATACCGCCTTGTGCATTGGACGCAAGAAGAGCGCGTCCATTTCCTCCAAACTGATACCCTTTGTCTCGGGCACGAAGAAGAAACTCCAGGTACCCATGCCGACAAGGATAGAGGCGAAGAAGAAATACGCGCCGTAGCCTAGGTCGGAGATCATGTAGGGAGTGCTTCGAGCGATGATGAAAGAACCAAGCCAGGTATCGGCAGTAGTAAGCGAGACGCAGAGCATACGGATATCCAAGGGGAAAATCTCAGATGCGTAGGTCCAGGTAATACCTTGCCATGTAGCGCAAATGATGAATGCGTTGACGTATACGCATACCATGGCCAGGTAGCCCCAGCCATTTCGTGAGACATCTCCCCTGAGTGCAGCACCGGCTGGGTCTGCCTTCATGACGTAGCCACCAATGTACCACATTGGAATGCAACCAAGAGCGGCACCCCAGATCAAACCCTTGCGACGACCAACCTTCTCAACAACCCAGAATGTGAAGGTGAACATGCCGAGCGTCTTTGCAATGCCGTAGAAGCCGGTAGAGAAGAGCTTCAGCGATGTGCCTGAGATACCGAGAGTCTCGAAGATGCGTGGTGCGTAGTAGGTAATGATGTTTACCTGAGTATGTCAGAATCATTTCAACGCAGTTGGTTTCCGCGCATGTACTTACACCGGTGAAAGATTGCAAGAACATGAGGGCAAGTCCAATCGCCATGCGGTTTCGGACACCCTTTTGGAAGAGCTTCATAAACTGCTCCTTCTTGCTCTTGCGGTTGGCACTGCGCTCTTCAACCTGAGCACGGATCTCGCTCATTTCGTGTTGAATGTAAGCATGAGATTCGTCAAGACAGCGAATCTTGCATAGAATGCGCTGAGCGCCTTCGAAATTGTCCTTCTTAGCAAGGTAACGAGGCGATTCTGGGCACCATGCGACACCGAGAAGGAGCAACAATCCAGGAACAAGCTGAATGGCAAGCGGGACGATCCACTGTGTCTTGGAGTTGACGTCGATGGTTCGATCGGCAGCATAGTTGATCCAGAAGCCAAGCATACCGCCACCTTGGGACGCTATCTCAAAGATACCGACAAGTCGGCCACGGATTGAGGGTGGAGCAGTCTCGGAAATATATACAGGTACCACCTATGAAAATTAGCATTTGCCCGACATAGATAATGTCTCATGGTCAATGCCTACCATGGATGAAGCGCCAATGCCTAGGCCAGCTATAGCACGGCCAACATAGATCATGTTCAGTTCACCGTGGGATGCAGTCATGAGCGTACCGCCGAGCAGGAAGATGGAAGAAGCTATTATCATTGTCTTTTTGCGCCCAATACGCTCAGCAAAGGGAAACGCGAAGATTGCACCAAAGAAGCAGCCAGCCTGGAAGGTAGAGACGATGTTTCCCTGAATGGTATCACGACTTGCTTTCGGGATACCATTGAGGCCAAAGTCTCGAATGAACGAGTTGAGAGCCATGGTACCGCCAATGACGGCCGTGTCATAACCCACTGCATCTGTGTCAGTATTCCAAGCACTAACAAGAAAGATCAGAGATAGTTACTGGCTAGCGCCGACATGGACGCGATAAGGGCAATGGTGTGGATCCGCCAATTGCGGACCTCTGGTGGGTCTAAGGTCCCCGAGGCATGAGTGTTAAAGCAACCCATATGTTGGATAACAGTGAACTTGTTGGATGGAAAGATGAATGGAGTGGTATGGCTAGACGCCTGACTGTGGAATTTCGTGGGCAGAAGGACTGGAGACAGCTTTATGCCCGTGGGCCTCGTCTCGAAAGCAACATGGCCAAGTCCGCTACCGTGAGACTATCACGAGCTGTGCTACTGCCTTTCCCCGCGGGGAAATACTTGGAGGCGAAAATCGTTCCACCATGCACTCAACACCTGCTGTTCCAAGCCATCGACGACACTGTGGCAGCGAATCTGGGCGGAGGCGTGCTTGGCCGCTGACCAGGTGAAGCCTTGCCGATGGTTGGCATTTCCAATGGCGAGAAACGATAGGCGGGTGTCTGCGCGAAGGCTGCATGGGATGAGCTTGGCGGGCTGGCATTCTTCAGAGGAGGTTATGACGAGAATCGACAGTTAAAAACTTGGCACGTGACCTTTGCGGGGTAAAGCGGGTCGTCCCATGGGGGAACGGCACGCCTGTTTCGACGACCGTTGTCGGGCATGCCGATCCATTGCTACGGTTGCATACACAAACCTCCGTTCCCAGCGCCTCTTACCACATACCCCGACGTTGATCGCCTGGGAAAAAAACTTGGCCATCCAGCAACTTGGACGTTGCACCGTGTCACAGCTCTCTAAATTGCAAACGCCTCTGGATTACCCACATTACACTAATCCTCCTCCCTCTAGGCTCTCCTCTGTCTCCACGCACTCTGGATCACGGGATGGATAAATACTTCCAGCTATCTACATGCCATCTCAAATGCAGCCGCTTCCAAGACGATAATAAAGCGGGACGGCTAGCCAACATGCGGAGAAACAGCGAGTGCTAATGAGTCGTTACGCTCGGTAACGTCGGCCGTGCACACACTTGCGGTCATTTCCCCGGCTTTCCCTGCATCGCAAGAAGTCTTAGCTAAGGCGTACAGCTTGGCCATCATACCAGCGCGGCCGGAAACAGTACACCTTCTCGGTATACTATTACTCATATTCATCTCCTGATGTCATGTTTTGTTGGAGCCCGAGTATCAAGTCGCAGTATCAAAGCTACTCAATATCATGTCGTTCTTGCAGCCAATGAGGCTCTTCTGGACGTGGTGATTCGAGTGGTAATATACACCGCATGTGTGGATCAATTTGATATTACTATCATGGTGGACCATATCAGACCACGCGACACACTTTAGCAACTGGGGCACTAACGTGGAGTCATCTATCCCTTGGCAACCTCGCTAACATATCTTCCATCAGGCCGAATCCCTGCTTACTCGCAACTTCCAAGAATAGCGGGAACGATTGGTGAACGTTGACAGGTGTTCGCCTCGAACCAAGCGCCAAGCCGTACACAAGACTAGGAAAACACGTTGTATCAACCGGTCTAAACGCTAACGAGATATACGCCGTCTCGATAACAGGATCTCGGGTCCGATAACCGTGTCATTCCCCGCACGCACAGACAATTATGCCCCAGGCTAGACATCTAGCTGCCCGAGCTTTGGCTCCTTCATATGTGTTGGGATAACGTAGTCTTGGGTTATTCATAGCCTAGTTGCCTGACTATGTGGGGGGACGCTTCACTATAACAACGTACCGCCAGCCTAGACTGTACCATATCTGTTGAGTCGTACCTACCTCGGCTCAGATTCATGATTGAGATGGTTCTCAGAGTGTATAGCTCTGCTATGATTGCCTCTGCGCCCTGACTAACGATTGAAAGAAAAAGTAGCTCTACCATTTCACCCGCGTTGATGTGGCAAAAGGAGAGTAGAGAAGTGACAAGTACAGAGAGCCGAGCTATCTACAAGTATCTTGCTAAGCCAGCCCGTTGAATCGATATCGGACCATGGTCTCATCAGTTTCATAAGCACCTATCAGAACACAACGACTAGCCCAAGGTGCTTTGTTGGTGATGGCGTTATGTTGGCTGGCCTACAGTATCTGCCTAAAAGAGCAACTATGAGAGCTAGGAAATCAAACGGCATGTCGTTAAGGTACCCAAACCGTCGACCAGTAGTTGAAAGAACTAGAAGCAACGAAATATTGGGCAAAGGTTTCCGTAGAGACTGTACCATGAGATGAGGTACCGTTCATTATTTAGTATGCTTAGCTACACTATTTCCCAAAATTCTGTTATACATTGGGCTTACATGTGTTTATTTAAATTAAGATGATTTATCAGATAGCTGCTTTCGTTATACATAGAGGTCCTACTAATATATAACATCTTCATCTGTTTTTTTAACGTGTGTATGACACCCTTTCTTTATGAAGGTAGATCGCTATGGCTAGGCAGATAAAGGTGCCAAGAAAAGAGTAATCTAACTCAATGTTTTTCGAGTAACTCGCCCTTGTTAACGGCATTTTTGTGTAAGAGAAAAAAGCTCTAGACGATTTTCTCTGGAGAGACAGTGATGTATTCGCTAATCTATGAAACTAGAGGCGGGAATGCTGATACCCCGCCATGTAACTTGCAAGTCGTGTTAAAAAAATTGCGAAATTTTTCCAAAAACATACGACAGCGGGGATTCGCTAGTGGTCACCCACCTAACTACTAATCCGCCGGTAGAAAGCTTGTATAGGGCAGATCGGACGGGATGCCTAATTCTATTTCTCCGATGGTCGTATGTACCATGTGTTCATTCTCGTGACTGTCAAATCCGCGAAAATCGATTTTTTCAAGGCAACTAGGGTAGGATAAAAAACGCTTATACCACATCAGCTACCTTTTTAATAATAGCTATACCACGCACTATCTAAGTATAAACATAAGTGATATGTAATGGTAGATCTATTCACATTTCTAGTACTTTAATTGATTTTATAACGCTGTTTATAGTGAGATTTACTGGGCTAATATTTAGCGTGGTTTTTGTGCGGCAGTTTCAGTTCCCCAGGAGCTTGCCGATATTCGAGAGATCTCACATAGCGTTATCGATATGCCAAATCTAGCTTGGTACTGCTATACTACATGAACGAAAAACGACACGCACCCATTTCGCATGCTGTATGGAGATATCTAACCCTAAAGGAAAGAAAAGATGGAAAATATATTATTAGCACTAACGAATATTCTTGTGCGCAGTGCTAGATATGTAAATGAGTAAGCGTGGGGTTCATCTATCACAACTATATACAAGAGAGATACAAAAGAGGTGGATTGGTTCTACGTACTAATCCAGAGGCTTAAAGTTCCTGTAAAATACCTGTTACTGTAGAGAGCCTTCGAAGATCTGTGGTAGTAGACGCATATCTCTCGCTCTCGAGGCCGGCTAACAGTTGACTTCTATCAGCTATCACCTCTCAAAGTACACAAGGTAAACTGGCAGTAGTAACAGTGAGTGAGCAACATGGCATGGGATATGCACACAGTAAGGTTCTTGGCGGGGTAATTGACGGGGAACGCGGGGCCCAAGCTCCAGCCCACCCGGAGCTAGCTATACTTACCACTCCGTACCGTACCCAACTACTAGGCAACACTCTCAGCCTTCACTTGCCTTGATGGTATTTAAACCTGTCATTCGAACACTAAAGCAACTACAACAACTACAGCGACCCATGGCCAGCGCATACTACCTCGCCAAAAACTCGTCAACTCGCTCTCCTCCAAGGATGGCAATCACGTCTCTTGACGAGATTCCAACCTTGTCGCTGCTCTACAAACTCAAGAAGATAGAACCTGAGAATAGGCAGCCCAAAGGCATACCATCTGCCACTCTCAACGAAAAAATCAGCATAATTCGACAAGATATAACAACTCTCGGTGTTGACGCCATCGTAAACGCCGCGAACTCGAGTCTTTTGGGCGGCGGCGGAGTGGACGGTGCAATCCACCGTGCGGCTGGGCCCAAACTAATAGAAGAATGCGAAACACTCAACGGATGTGAGACGGGCAGTGCCAAAATCACGGACGCATACGAGTTGCCATGCAAGAAGGTCATTCACGCCGTCGGACCGATATACTGGAGGGTGGGATCTAGCGCAGCGGAGTTGCTATCAGGTTGCTACCGAAAGAGCCTCGAGCTGGCAGTCGAAAACGGCTGCAAAAGCATTGCATTCGCTGCTATAAGCACCGGTGTCTACGGATACCCAAGCCACGAGGCTTGCGGTGTTGCACTAAAGACAGTTCATGACTTTTTGGTCAAAGAAAGCAGTGCCGAGAAGCTCGACCGAGTCATCTTCTGCAATTTCCTTCAAAAGGACGAGGATGCCTATTTTGGGCAGGTTGCGTATGTGACTTTTTCATGATGTTTTATTACTCGATACTGACTATCACCTTAGCGACTACTTTCCTCCCGTCTCCGAGTCAGAGCCCCAAGAAGAGCACGCTACCGAGCCTCTTGAGCTAGCGTCACAGCTTCCGGACGCTCCGACTATCGATCCTGGAGAGATAACAGACTCAGAGCAGCCATCTTCCAAGAAGCAGAAAACTGCAGAAAGTGACGACGAATTCGTAGTGGTGGACAAGCATGACATTGAAAAAGATATGTCCAAGTCGGAATTATAGAGCACTGGAATGATACAGCTAGTCTGCTTGGAACCCTATGGATGCTATTGAGATGCTGTTTATCTGGCTTGCTGTGATATGAAGGATAATTCAGGTGCATTGGGCGTTATCATCACTGGCGTATGAGGTGACTATACCCGAATCTCACATTACAAAATATGAACACACGCGCTGCTTCAATGAAATGTCACTCGTCATCTCTACCATTTGGTATACTTACTTTCTTGAAACAAAAATCACATTTCATTGGAGTCAATATTGGTGAACTGTCTTGGTGTACATTTTTCTTCCCTCCTAAACTCTACAGAGTCTATTTCATCTACGAAATGATTTTCCCGAAAGAAAACAATCTATCCTTACCCATGAAACTTACCGTTTGAAAACACCACTCCTCAAAAGTCAGGAAAATGGCCACTCTCAAGCCTCTCAAGAGCCAGTGGGACGCATCGAAGCCGAGCCTCGCTGTGCCTGAGATACCGCCTCACCCTGCGGATAATGCACATCCTGAGGTGAAATATTATTGCGATATGCCGGAGCCGGAAACTCGGGCATCATGATAACAACACCGCCCTGCTGCGCAGCTTCACCCGCAACAAGCGTACGAGAACTATTGTTAGCATCTCCCTTGAAGATACCTGCTAGACCGGCCGCACGCTCAACATCTCTAGTTTGATCATTGTTGGAAGAAGAGCCAGATGCCTTCTTGGCGCGAGCTCGACGCTGGTGCGCTTGAACGCAGGAGCCGAGGAGACCCAGCGAAACCATGAGGCCGAAGAGGCCACCAGTGATGCCGAGGAAGATCATTACGTGGATTTTGTCATCTTTGGGGTTGCTGTTCCAGTTATCGGGCTTGGCCGTAGGTGTTGCGGCCGCAGTCTCAGCCTCCGCTGAGACGGCAGCCTCAGTGGCTGCTGCAATCGATGTCTCGGTGGGTGTGGTGTCGCTGTATAGCAGCCAGGAAGGTTCGATCCAAGCTGGGTTTGAGGGAGCGGGCAGGATTGAGTCTTTCTGCAGCTGGGCTACGATGCTTGCTTGGGTGAACTCGGGGGGTATCGAGATGGTGCTGGTTTTTACAGTTACCTTGGTTACTTGGGTGGGCTCGGAGGTTGCGACACGTGTGAGCTCGGATGCTATAGCTTGGGTCGGTGCTAGAAGGACTAGCGTCATAAGCGAGAGTTGCATAGTGAAGGTTGTGGTGGGTGTGATAAGATTCCAAAGTGTATTTGGTAAATTTAGAATTTTGTTTGTAAAGGCTTTTTGTTCGTTCTGCTCCGTGAGGTGCTGATGTGAATAATCTTATGGTATATTGGAAAGCTAAATTTATATGACCATATCGTGCATTGTATAACTGGGTGGATTGGAATCATTTACAAACTTGGTGTCCGGGACATGCACAATGTTTAGCAGTGAAATCAAAGACTCGTTTGAACAATGTCATCTGTCCAATTTGATTACACACAAAGATTTGAATCACAGTTCAAGATTACTTTTCCTGCATAATGGGCATGCCATCTCACGCGATTCGTCAAGATCAATATACTCATGTAGTTTTACCCAGTGTTTCCTAATGGCAGCTTGACATGGATCAAAAGTCTGAGCGAAAATACATTCATTACTCTTCATACGTAAGACTGTGATTGTAGATAAAAATGCCAGGTCTTTTGTTACACAAAAATAAACTACCACAAACACAGATCTTGGGGCCGACCCCGTTGTGCAGCTTCAGCTTCTGGATTTGAAAAGGTAGGGATCCCCGCTGCGGTAGGGCGGTGAGTTGCACACCGCTTCAAATAAGGCGTTTGACTACAGATCTCTTTAACGATACCCAGTCAGCTTCACTTTGCATACCCTGGGTGAGACAGCTATCGCGACGGCTGATCAGCGATTGGATGTAAGCGCATAGCGATAACAATGCCAGATTGCGATTAGCCTTAGAATGAGATGGTGCAGGAAGGAAGGCATTGTTCCGACAAAAACATCAAGTAAAACATGTACAGGCCGGTGGTGTCGTCGTTGGGTTGAATGTGGAATACTACGCTTAGTAAATTGCACAGCATTATCTTTGATATAGCTTGGTAAAGCCTTGTCACGGTAAACAGCACCGGCTGACACCTTCAAGTGCGGAGTTGGTGTCGTTTAATAAACAAATCACTTGGCTGCGTTTTGCAATAATGGTTGTCGCCAAATCAGAGCTGGGGCTAGAATGCAGAGCGCGTCGTCTAACTAAATCTGACGTGAAAGGATGGCACCCTTTCTCTTGCGCGTGCATTCTGATTTTATCGCGCAGCTTGTTGCCTCAGTCAATGGTTGGCTGACGATGGGCCGTGTCTGGGGTGACGGCGGTGGCGAGAGGGTAATGGAGGGGGCTGGCGACGTCATGAAGTTTTTCCATATCAGCACCGCCGTCTCCGCCCACCGGCCCCATTTCATTTGCTCCCAAACTTCCTTCTTCCAACTGATTGTCTAGCAGCATGTCTAGCAGCGCATCAGAAACCGTGGTTGAAAAGTATCGCTACGAAATCCTCTTTGGCACGTGGCTAGCCGTTACAGGAGCGACATTTCTGCGCATCAAGCGACAGCCGTACAGCACCCGCCTGAAGATCGAGCAGTACGAAAGCATCTTCAAAGGCACTTCACTCAGCGCCGTCCTTATCGGCATCGGCATCACACCCGCGCGCAGCACCGCGAGGCGTTTCACGGGCAACTAGGAACTAGACCGTGCTCGGAACGGGCCAGCGAGCGTCTGAGGCTGAGAAGAGAAAGATGAAGACATTTGGCACACCCACACACGGCTGACCATTGCTCACAATCGCCAACATTTCTATTTTATTGTGTCGAGCTGCTGGTGGAGCAATCGGATGCGTTCCGGCTTGGCATTTCCCCGCAACTTTCACATGCGAACACGTCCACCCCATCTTCTTGTCGACTATTCCCAAGGACGCGCATCACCACCACCAACAACAACAACAACATGTTGCTACGCTTGGGCTCGCTGAGCTTTGAACTCAGCATGTGGAGTCCCATCTATGCCGTCGCGCCCTTTGTCCTGCTCTCCATCTCCATCCCGCTCGCCTTCTTCGCCCTCGTCACCACGTCCATCGCCATCACGCTTCTGTCATTGCGCGCATTGGCCGTCTACTTCCGCCTGGCCATTGCCATTGTAGGCGTGTGGCTCTCTCCGTCACCTCCATCTAAATACAGACCTTCCCGTCGTTCTCGCCCCGTACCCACGTCAGCCCGACATTCACCAAAGAGCATGCACCAGCGCTCCCGCCGTACCAGTATCGCTGGCACAGCATCTACCCAGGGTCCTGGTGCCTATTCTGCTCAGCCTCCAAACTTTCTTCAGCGAAAGAACAATTCGCTTACCGCCCTGATCGGTACCAGCGAGTTGACACGAGATTTTGAAGGCGTAGGTGGCTGGAGAGTCGCAGGTGATGACGATGAAGAGGCATTGTGGATGGGCATTAACTCAAGACTTGAACTCCCTGCCGAGACACCAACCAGAAGGCGCAGGTTAAGCCATACAGGCACTGCTAGCCCAGGTCAGCGATTGAGCGTCGGATCGGAGATCTTGCGGATGAGTCCGGTGCAGAGTAGATCAAGGACACCCGTACGGTTTGTGCATGACGATGAGTATGGCTACTTCCCCCAGCAGCCCATACCAAACAACACACGCTTCAGCCACAGCCCAGACATCGCCCACGAACGCAAAAGACGAAAGAGCGTTAGCGCTAGTAGCACGTCTAGCACCACATCAACTGGCCTGACAATAGCAACAAAGCACCCAGGAGAGAAATTTTGATTTAAGCATCATATGCAAGTCGTGTTCTCTATATCACCCAAGGCACCGATTTTTGTTTGCTTTTCATAACGCGCTGACAAGGCATGTTTCAGCCATGAATTGGATCTTAGACATAAACAGCGTCCAAACACCTTCTTTTGATCGGCGGAAAACCTACCCCTGTGCAAGCCAATGTCTTCCCCTCTCTGCGTATTGCAATGGAAGCCAACTTGTGCAGTAGGCCCATCTACCGCTTCATCAGCGAGTTGTTCGTTTTTGTAACATGAATATGAGCTATCAGCTTGTCTTGTCAACTTGAACCCACATTTAGCATCCTGCCGAGCAGCCGAGTAATTTTCGAAGCGGTTGCAATTCGTCACTATCGCGGCTGCTTTCCTCAGTCATCTATCTATCACGATCAGCAGATCCCAGCACCAAACTTAACAGGCGACCATCAAGCAAGGGACATGCAAGTCGACAGCCTATATGGGGTAAAAGACGTCCAACATAAAGGATACATACACCTTTGAGGATTCGCGCAACGGCGGGCGTTTCTGGCCTTGGACCAGCTTGGGGAGAAACGAGTTTTGATTCGGAATACATAATGCAAATATCAAGAACCGATATCACAACGCATTTTCTAGAATCGTCTTGATAATTGCGCTTACTGCCATCCGCATGTTGTTCCGCCTCAACTCAACCTGTCATAGATAACGTTCAAACTTCTCCAGCAGCCAATGGAAAACGTCTTTACCAACTTGCAATCCTTCCATGACGACTCATGCTCTCCTCCAATTTGAAATCTGCCAACTGTACAACGCAACTCCAGTGTCTCACTGGCGCTTCGTAAATCAGGAACCCCGCGAATCTGCCTCGGTCTAAGCCGCCCGCGTGCTGAAACGTCTTCGCTCCCAAGGCTGGCTCAGACAAAGCAGCATACGTCTGTATCTGGAACAAAATGGCGCGACGGGGCAGGCACATCAGTACGAGTCATCGCAGCCAAAGGATCAACGTTTTGTTAGTGTTGAATATACGCAAAGACCGCTAGCCTGATTGGGGATGCCCAATTGTCGAGTCTTTGGACATGATTGGGGCTTTTGCTTATATTTCTTTCTGCATCTACCCACAGGCATGCAGCATTCCTAGACCACGTGTTGCAATAGAACCAGTCATGCAAGGGTTGTGCATGTCAGTGACTGCTAGCGTACGTTTCAAGATCGTCGCATTAGCGGACGGCTCCACTACGGGATCTTCACATCCACTAGGGCAACCCCGGAAGCCAGTTAAAAGTTCCACGTCCGAGTGTCAGGGCCATTGACAGAAACGCTACTTTGCAATGCGTAGGCTCGGCGATGTGATCTGTTCTGTTTTCTCGGTAGACTTGTGCCGGCTCCCATCCCCAGATAGATTGGCAGAATGCATGGTTTCTTCAACCTCAATTGGTCAGGTCATGCAGCTCTCTCCTGCGAATTTTGATTGGCAAAAGCAAACTCCACCTATCATACCCAGTGTTGTAGGTGGACCATGGGTGTCCTCACTACGCTACGCGCTGGGCATGGAGTCGGGGCGTTTCTAGTTTCATGCCTAGAATGTTTCGGCATTGCTATCCTTGACAGCATCACCATGTTCACTAGTGCCGGCATATACTTACTAGGGCCTGGCTACCTGCTGGTAACACTGCACGTCTTCCTTGATGCCATAAGTGGTGTAGCAACTTACCTGCAGCAACATTGTCAACCTTTCTTCTCTTTTTGCAGATGTTGTTGAGATACCCCGTTAGACTGTTTTAATAATGTTTTCTTCTATTGCTGGCACGTTTACCTGGTGCCTACTGGCATTCTCGGCGATTTTCTTCCTATCATACTCTTCAGTTGGCTTCTGGATCAGCGGGCAGAGTCCAGACGCTACCGGCGATTACCCACACAGCCTCAAGGCTATCTTTTCCACAAGAACCCTTCATTCACTGAATCGAGATCCACAGTTTCACGACGCACTACTATCACTTACTGCGATAGTCGCACACTCTTCCGCGGACTTGGGAGGAAAGTTTGGGTGGGAAGAACTGAGGAACTTCGGGACGAACCTGACAAATGGGGTTGGCCGCATTCGCAATAAGCAACAACACAGACACAAACGGCAAGATCCTTTGGCGAATTTTGGCGCATCCTTGGAAGACCTGTTGGGTGGTTTGGGTATAGCAGGGAATTCGTCATGTGGACTAACAAATATCCTTGGTTGTCTGGGAGGCTCACTCACTGATTCACTTGGTACACCTGCTCTCTTCTTGGGCATTGGTCTTGGGTAAGTATGCTAGCATACAAACAGGACAAACTAACTCGTCACAGTATGGGAACAGCCACAGGGCTCAACTTGACTGACGCTGAGGAAGCTAGTGCCATAGCTAATAGTATCGTGACTGCGTACAACTTGTCCGCGACTGGACTAAACTTCGTGGCTCAGCAGTTGGGAAATGGGCTATCGAGGCAACTATTGCCTGCAGTCGACAAAGGAAACGTTCCAGTCGGCCTGGCAGCATATGCTCTAGCATCTGGAGTCGGCAATGCAACTGCAGTAGGCTTGGGTCTGACAAAGGAGCGGTTCCAACCATCACAAGATTCAACCATCGTAGGGATAGCAGGCAACCTCGGCCTGGGAGTTGCAATGCCACTAGTCGGCAAAAGGGATCTCAAAGCCTCAATAACGAGCTGGGCTAACAGCTCGACTGCTTCGGAACTGATACAGCGGCTTCCTCGATTTGCTGCAGCGGCCGGTGTTGGCTTAGGGAAAGGCATGAGAAACGGATTCGGCTTGCATAAGAAGAATAACCAGAACAACAACAACAACAACGGCAATAACGGCAATAGGAATAACAACAACAACAACAATGGCAATAGGAATAACAACGGCAACAACAACAATAACAACAATAACGGTAACAGCCGAGAACAACAGAAACGGCAGCTTCAAGACGTTCCATTGGATTCTCCAAAGTTCCCCAAGGCTGTGAGACTGTTCGCTAAAGGCCTCAGTCAGTCATTTATTGAAGGAAGCAACTTTTCAGACATCCATACTGCAATGAGCGCAGCTTTATTTGGTTCATTCGATGTTCCGAAAATGATTGGATCTATCGCGGCGGGGGCTGGAGCCGGTATTGGCACGGGAATCGCCGTCGGGTTGGACATCAAGACTACTAACAGCACTTCGACGATTACCGGAGATATCAGCACCGAAGAGGTGCAAACGGCTTTGGCTGCCGAATCGTTTACACGAAACTTTTTTTCAAACTTTCTCGAAAATAGTTCCGCCATACAAAAGGCCAAGGAATTGATTACAGATAGCCCACCAGAGGCATTCAAAGGTTTCGACGCGGCCAAGGCAGCGGAAGGCTTGGGCAGAGGCACAATCGAGGGCGTCATGACTGCCATGTCTTCATGTGGAGGGCTCAAAAACCTCATTACCGGTGATTTTCCGGTCGATGCGTTTGGGAAGGTGCCAGCGTTGGGTCAGACACAATTCAACGACTCCATCAACGGTGCTGCTGTTGGCTTCGCGCGAGGTTTATCCGGCAAGGCAACCATACTCATTGCAGAAGTTGCAAGAAATCTTACAGGAGCGTCACAAGCACCGGAAAATGTTAATATGGGTAAAAAACGTAGCATTGTCGATGAGGATGAGGGGGTTAGTGTAGGTGGGTCTGTACGCTCCGAGATATCGCATCACTCACTAATAGGTTCTAGACAAGATCAATCCCCTCTCCACTCGCCAAGCTCAAATACCCGACGGAACTCAAATACCCTTGGCGATCGATTCAGATACGGCACAGCTGGGTGCGCAGAAAATCGTTGATTCTCTGACTTGCCAGGGAGTTGGCGGCATCATCTCGGCAGCTATGGGTTTCATGTCCACGTCAAAAGCAGAGGTTGAGATGATTGAGACAGCCATGGGCCAAGTAGGAGTTCCACTCGATCCCATGGTATTGCGCCTTTTGCCTCAAGGGCCAGTCGTGGTCACATCAGGAGGAAACAACTTTGAGATCAACGCGCAAGAGAAAAGCATCAAGATCAATGGACAAGCACTGAGTTTGTTTACTACACTTACTTGGCTACACGGTAAGCCCTCAAAAGACGGTGACTCGGAAGAGGACGGCGGCTGACATTGGACTCCAGTGATTTTTACAAGCCTTGGCTTTCTTCTTTTCCTACCGCTGTATCTTATCTTGGGTGTAGTCTGGCGCTTCTCGGTTCTCATCGGCTACCCGGTTGGCGAGATGAAGAACCGGAAATGGCGAATGGGTTTTCTGACTATGTTTGTTGTTTTTGGTACTACTGGCATCATCTTGGGCATTGTCGGTATGGGCAATACCGGTCATTTCAGGGACGTGCACGGCGTAAGTGCTCCTCGCTACACAGCTCACAACAAGGCATCGATTTGCTGACTCAACCAGATACTCGGCTTGATCTCTTTTATCATCATATTGCCTACATTTGGCTTAGGTGTCGCCCGCCTACGTAGTACGATGCCGCATCCCTCGCCTTCTGCGTTCGTGGGAATCAAAGGCCCTATCGGACTTGCCAAATCACCACAGCGTATCTATTTCTTAAGCAGTCTCACCATACAACTCAGTTTGATCTTGGGTCAGTTCGCTTTTCTTCAGGGGTTCAAGATTCTTCGTACCATCTCGCTATGCATTGTAGATGCGTTTTTCTCCTCCGACTCTTCTGCAGGGATTGTCAGCATCTTGCTCGTGGTACAAATGAGCGCTACAGCATTGGTGGGTATCAGAGGATGGATAGAACAACATATTGCCAAAAACTTAAGCGCGGGAATCTCACCACGAACCGAGTCTTCTATCTTCAAACCAGGGAGACACGACACGATGGCGACATTTGGATTCGACAAAAAGGACGCCCCTGCAGCTTTTAACCAAGCCGTAAGAAGGCGGTCGAATTTCTCGGGAAAAACGGAAGATCTCAAGGGCTCCGAAGACAGTGGCATCGGGGCGCCATTCAACTTCCGCAAAGAAGGCAGCATTGGTGAGCAAGGCGGAGTCGAAAACAAGGACAGAGACGACGTTGGACCCTTTCTCTCGCCCGAAGAACGGGACAACTATCAAGAGCGTGGCATTTACAACCCAAAGACGGGAGGGTACATTCAACAACAACAACAACAACAACAACAAACCATGACCAATGGTGATTATTACAACAGCCTAGCTGCATACGGCGAGCGGCGGCCTTCGTCTGGCATATTTGATCCGCAGCTCTCACCGAGCCCACGCATCATGACGAGGGGACCGAAGACGTCGAATGTGTCGACCAAGGACTTGTGGCCGCCTCCCATGCCGGAGTCTGAGCGGCTCTATTCGAGGGCGAAGACAGCCAATTCGGTAAGCAGTCGGTATAGTCGGCCGATTGATGGAAATGTCCCTGTGCGAGACAGTTTTATGGGATTTGGGGGTTGAGAAGGGCTGTATGTAGGGAAAGGCGGATAGACAGGAAATATACCCAAGTAGTTTAAATAGTGACTTTGCTTAAAGTCTGATGGATATGTATGAAATGAAAGTGTATTTATAGATAGTATACATGTGGGCATTCGTACATACATACCCTACTACGTATCATACGGCCATATGACTTGATAGAGAGAAAGGACAAGGGGGTGTTGGACGAGGTGACGGAACCCTGCATGGACCCGCATGTCCCGCCCGCATGGCCCACTCGTCCCGCATGAGCTTGGCTGAGCGTTGCCCACAAGTCCATTGGGTTGCCTCGTTTGCGACGGCACCCTGCGTGCGAATATTGCCGTCTCATAGCCATTGCGGCAGCCATGGCGCAGGTTCAACGGCCCCTCATTATTCAATCCCAAGTCATACGACTCTGCTGTCCGCGCACAGCGAGGAGGGCGAGTAACGCATTGTTGGCACGTGCGAGTCGACACCAGAAGCTGCACACCAGGACCGTCACAGACAGGGACATTTCGCATCTGGCGAGCCTGCCTCTCTATCCAATAACCCTAGCCGATCTCGTAAAGTAAGACACTGATTTGGGTGGAGTTGCGCAACCAAGGCTGGCCCAAGTAACTGACACGGCGCACGCAACAGACATGGACGACCACCGCTCACAACCCAACAACTCCTCCAGTCGGCCAACTTTACCCTCTCCATCCTGCCTGCCCGCCTCGCCCATCGCATACAGTCGCTTCGCAACCTCCCTTTCATCGTCGTGTCGAATCCTCATGTGTCTAAGATCCACTCCAACTACATGCACAGCCTGTCGACGCTGCTGCCATGGGCCGAGCAGGAAATCAAGACACTAGATGAGGAAATCAAATTCACAGAGGTCATGGCGGATCTGGTGCAGACACACGCAAACACTATTAGCATACTGGCAAGAGGTTTTTTGGAGGCGAGAAAGTACATCAACCCAAGCAATGTCACGCGGTTTCTCGACGAGCACCTGCGGGCCAGGATAGGCACGCGACTGATTGCAGAGCAGCATTTGTCGCTGCACTTTTCCAGTCAGCCCCACTGCGAAGTCATGCACGACGTCGAAGACAATCCAGGATTCATTGGCGTCATCGATACCAAGCTGAAACCCGCACGTATTGTCCATCACTGCGCCAATGTGGTGGGTGAGATTTGTGAGCTCAAGTACGGCGTGCGGCCGACAGTCGTTGTCAACGGCGAGCCCGGATACGAATTTGCCCACGTGCCTGTACACCTCGAGTACATCATCACCGAACTACTCAAGAATGCTTTCCGCGCAACCGTCGAGAGCGGCATGGAGCGTGAGCCCATTGAAGTCACAATCGCCCCGTTACCCGAATTGTTGCCAGAAGACAGAGTTGCGGATGGCGGAGAAGGGGAAAGCATACGTGATCACAAGATTGACAATGACAGCCAAGGGAATGTAGACAAAGCATCGCGTCGCTTTAGCGACAATACGTCGCCAACCCCGCCTCCGACGGCTGCTGACATCCTCCCTCTCAAACACAGCACACCAGGAGTGACGATACGCATCCGCGACCGCGGCGGCGGCATCTCGCCTGAAAACCTCCAACACATCTGGGATTACAGTTTCACCACATTCAACGACGCGCAAGCCTCGTCTACGCTGTCGGGCGGTTCAGTAAATTCGGCAACTGGCATGGATGCCTTGAATGCCTTCTCTGGGGCTGGAGGCGACGGGGCAAACAGCCTGGCAGGACTGGGATATGGGCTGCCACTAGGCAGAGCCTATGCAGAATACTTTGGAGGGGGCATTGCAGTGCAGAGTCTGTGGGGGTGGGGCACAGATGTATATCTCAGCCTGAGGGGCGTGGGCCGCGTAGACAGTGTGCAAGAGGCAAAAGCGGAGGCTGAGAAGAGGCAGCGATAAAGTACACATGCACCTGACGTGCTTGACAGACTACTGACTTGTCGTAGATGGCGGTCATTATTACTATGTACGTTGTGCAGTCATGATGGTCATGCAGCATGCCATGAGACATCGCTTGGTGTTTCGCATTACATTTGTATCTTTGCAATGGCTATCAGCGTCGCCCCGTGTACGACACGCTCTATTGCGTACGGACCTCGGCGTCCTTTTCTACAGTAACGTGCTCGTTGGACTCGAGAGTCGACACAACGTCGTCGGGAATCTCGGCACTGTCCGGGCAGTCAGCATGTTTGTCTGGCTCGTATAACACCAAGAGACCAGTATGGACGTACGTGAAACCCTTGATGAGAGTGAACTCGTTGACGATCTTGCCGCCCTGGTCGGTAACCTTCTTCTTTGCGGCCTCAAGCTCCTCCTTGGGGGCATCCTTCTTCAGGGTGATCTTTACAAAGGAGTGTCAGCATGTGACCCTTTCTCGCCAACGACATGTGGTGGGGGTTACTTGCGTTGAACTGGGCCATTTTGAGCGTGTTTTGTTTGCTTGTAAAGAGGAGTGTATGTGTATACGTGTTTGCAGTGTTGAGTAGCGGGGAGAGGAGACAAGATAGCCAGGGCAGAGGCGTATCAGCGGCTTTATACGCAGTAAGCCAGTCCTAAGGCCTTGGACGCAGGCGCTGGGGTGATGACGTGCGCTGGCCGGGCCCCTCCACGCATCCACATCCCACCTTGCGGCTTATCGATAAGCGCATCCCTGCAGCTGCCGCTTAGCGTCTGTCTTGGCGCCGAAAAAGTTGGGATCGCGAAAGTTGCTTGCCGCTCTCAAACTTCCCCAAGGCTGCGCGCAACCAATGCGCCTCTTGCCCACCTCGCCACTCTTTTTCACTACACACACGTAATACCGCGATTACCATGGCGGACCAGCAGAGTAATCGGCCTCATAGGCCCAAGAAGGAAAAGAAGCCACATACGGGAGACAGAAACCCCAAGGCTTTTGCATTTGCTGCGCCGGGCAGGCTAAAGAAGCAGGCCGCGCGATCTTCAGAAGTATGCATGCCCCCATGTGTTTTGTGCGATACAAACTAATAGTTGCAGGTCAAAGAGAAGCGCCTCCACGTACCGCTCGTCGACCGTCTCCCCGAAGAGGCGCCTCCAATCGTCGTCGCCGTCGTTGGCCCTCCGGGCGTTGGAAAAACGACTCTAATCAAGAGCTTGATCAGACGATATACTAAGCAGACATTGTCCACGCCCACCGGTCCACTCACAGTCGTCACCTCGAAGCGCCGACGTCTCACGTTCATAGAATGTCCCGCCGACTCCCTCGCAAGCATGATCGACATCGCAAAGGTCGTCGATATATGTCTGCTGATGATTGACGGCAACTACGGCTTTGAGATGGAGACAATGGAGTTTCTCAATGTGTTGAGCGCCAGCGGTATGCCCGGAAATGTCTTTGGTATCTTGACCCATCTGGATTTATTCCGAAAACAAGAGACACTTAAGCTGCAGAAGAAGCGGCTCAAGCACAGATTTTGGAGCGAGCTGTACCAGGGCGCCAAGCTCTTCTACCTCAGTGGCGTTGTCAATGGGCGATACCCCGATCGCGAAATCATGAACCTGTCGAGGTTTTTAAGCGTGATGAAGAATCCTCGACCGCTGATTTGGAGAAATTCGCATCCCTACTGTCTTGCAGATAGGTTTCTGGATATCACACCCCCGACAGATATTGAGCAAAATCCAAAATGCGATCGTACTGTGGCACTGTACGGTTACCTACGTGGAACAAACTTCCCGGCTGGACGCTCAAGAGTGCACATACCGGGTGTGGGCGATCTCACCGTGAGCTCAACTGAGGCGCTACCAGACCCGTGTCCCACGCCGTTTGCAGAAAAGCAGGCTGAAAAGGTTTCGGGCAAGAAGAAGCGCGCAAGGCTGGGCGAGAAGCAAAAGATTTTGTATGCACCAATGTCTGACGTTGGTGGTGTGCTCGTCGACAAAGATGCCGTTTACATTGATGTCAAGACCGCGACATTCGACCCAGAGGCAGACTACTCTGAAAAGGGACTGGGCGAGCAGATGATGATTGGTCTTCAGGGTGGAAGAAAACTTTTAGGTGAAGACAATGGCCACTTTAGGCTCTTCAGGGATGGCGACATAGTGGACAACAAGAATCTCGACAACGACGATGACGTTGCGGATACTGGTCGAAAGTCGCACCGGACAGCTAGAGCGGCGGATGCGGAGGACGTTGACGATGCAGATCTCGAAGATATCGACAGCGACGACGAAGAGTTGCAGCAAGATCATAGCGACGCAGATGATGACGAGGATGACACTGGGTTCCTTGAAACCCGGCTGCCCCGCAATGATCTCAAGCTTGGACGTAAGGAGAAAGAGGTCAATGGCGATACAAACGAGGATGTGGCATTTGCGGACAGTGACTCGGATCTTGGTTCAATATCTGGAGACGAGAATGACCTTGATGGGCTTGAAGACGGTGACTTTGGTTCAGAAGAGTCGGACGATGAGGATGCTGAAGATGGTGCCCGCTGGAAAGCCAATCTACGAGAGAATGCCGCCAGAATGCATGGGCAGAGGCGACCCTACCGCGTCACTGATCTCGCAAAAATGATGTACAACATGGATCTCGCGCCACAGCAAGTTATTGAGAAGTGGAGAGGTGATGAGAAGGAGGAGGATATTGAAGAAGAGGATGAGGACGAGGAAGACGGCTTCTTCAATAAGCGAAAAGCGGACGATGCTGCCAATGCCGAAGACCGATATATTCCCAAGTTCAACTATGAAGAGTTGGAGGGAAAGTGGGAAGATAAGGACAACATCGAAGCTTTGATGAGTCGCTTTGCAACTGGTCACATGAATGGCAAGGGAGGCGATGGTGAAGAGGACGGCGATGACTTTGAAGGCTTTGATGAAGATGACGAAGGCGACGGAGAATTCGAAGACTTGGAGACTGGCGAGAAGCACGGAGGCGAAACTGAGAAGACTGAAGCTGAAGCTGAAGCCAACTCCATCGAAGCAGAGCGCGAGAAGAACGCGCGGCGGAAAGAAGAGCTGAAACTCCGGTTCGAGGAGGAGGACCGGGAGGGCTTCATGAACGACAAGTCAGACGGTCGGAAAGAAGGCGGCGAAGAGGAACAGTTTGGCGAGGATGACTGGTATGATGCCCAAAAGGCCATGATTCAGAAGCAGCTCGACATCAATCGCGCCGAATTCGACCAGCTTGATGAAGACTCCCGTAAACGCGTTGAAGGTCATCGAGCAGGCACGTACGCGCGCATTGTGCTTGAAAACGTGCCTTGCGAGTTCTCGCAATACTTTAATCCCCGCTTTCCTGTCTTGATCGGTGGTCTCACACCTACAGAGGAGCGCTTTGGATATGTGCAAATACGCATCAAGCGACACCGATGGCATAAGAAGATTCTCAAGACAAACGATCCCCTTATCTTCTCCTTGGGATGGCGCCGATTCCAGACGACGCCCATCTACAGCATCTCGGATTCACGAACACGAAACCGTATGCTCAAGTACACACCAGAGCATATGCACTGCTTCGGTACCTTGTACGGGCCGCTTGTTGCTCCAAATACGGGCTTCGTCTGCGTCCAGAGCCTATCCAACAAGACACCCGGATTCCGCATCGCAGCTACGGGCGTAGTCCTCAACGTCGACGAAAGCACCGAAATCGTCAAGAAGCTCAAGCTAACCGGCCACCCCTACAAGATCTTCAAAAACACTGCCTTCATAAAAGACATGTTCAAATCCGCCTTGGAAATCGCAAAATTCGAAGGCGCAAGCATCCGCACCGTCTCCGGCGTCCGCGGCCAAATCAAGCGCGCCCTCAGCAAACCCGAAGGCAACTTCCGTGCCACTTTCGAAGACAAAATCCTCATGAGCGACATCGTTTTCCTCCGTGCCTGGTACCCCATCAAACCCCACCGCTTCTACAACACCGTCACCAACCTCCTCTGCCCGGCCTCCCCCACGGCCCACCCCGGCGAATCCACCTCATGGACCGGCATGCGCCTCACAGGCCTCGTCCGCCACGAAGCCGGTCTCCCTACCCCCTCCGAGCAAAACAGTGCCTACCGCCCCGTCGACCGCCAAACCCGCGTCTTCAACCCCTTGCGTGTGCCCCGTAAACTCGCCGCAGACCTCCCCTTCAAATCCCAGGCCGCAGTCACAAAGCCCCAGAAAAGCGCAACCTACATGCAGAAACGCGCGGTGGTGCTGGGGGGTGAGGAGAAGAAGGCACGCCGCTTGCTCAGTCAGGTTGTGGCGATTCGCAATGATAAGGTTGAGCGGAGGAGGAAGAAGCAGGATGAGCGGAAAGATGGGTATAGGAAGAAGGTGGAGGAGAATGCAGAGAAGAGGGCGGAGAGGGAGAGAAAGGAGAAGAATGAGTATTGGGCGAGGGAGGGCAAGAAGAGGGCGAGGCAGAGTGATGGTGGTGGGGGTGGGAAGAGGAGGAAGTAGAAGGGGGGTTATATTGTTAAAATGGGCGTTTTACATTATTGCATTTGAAAAATATATATTAGTGTTGACTCTTTTGGTTCTGTTTTTCTCCAAGTCCAATTCATCTGCGTATATGGGTGCGGCGGCAATAGTATTATACCATCAACACCAGAACACAACACAAAGTGAATGCATGGGGAGGGGAAATATCCTCTGTATTCTTCTTCTTCTTCTTCTTCTTCTTCTTCTTCTTCTTCTTCTTCTTCTTCTTCTTCGACTCTCCTTCAACCACCCGCCCATTACACAATATATACACACGCGCACATCGTCATCATCATCTCAAGCCAGGGCTATCCTGCTTTCTATTCTTTCACCACCAAACTACAATCAACCAACCAACCAACCAACCAAGCACCATCACACTTATCTCCTGACTTTCACCCCAATTCCAAGTACAAACAGCCAAACAAGAAAAGAAAAAGGCCCTTGGCGTCTGTCTATTATGCATTCCATCACGCCGCCCAGATGCAAGAAATAACAGGAAGAACAAGAAGGTAACCCAGCCTCTGATCGCCCCCCACATATACAAAAAAACGTGGGGGAGCCAAGGTCGAAATCCCACTAGGCAAAGATGTATATAAAATGCATAAACCACGCTCGCTCCCTTGCTTGCTTCCCACTCCCAATGCTTTCCAACTCCCTCCCAAAAAAGAGTTGGGGGGAAAAACGCCCAATTCACTTATGAACACCCAAAAAACCTATGTAATTGAATGAAAGATGGAAGAAAAAGCTTTTAGTTTCAGTCAGAGAAACAAAAAAAAAGAAAGGAAGAAACAAAAAATGATAATGATATATGGGGGGGTATTTGATATTGAGAAAGTAAAAGAAAAAGTGAAAAAAAATAACACGCGGGTACAAAGCAATCACATGCGACTAGCGCAGCTTAGATGCGAGGTTCCTTGTTTAGCAAGAGTAAGAAGAAGAGGAGAAGGACCAAAAAAAGAACTTTTGCGTTTCTATACCGCTACACACCGCTATTCATGGTCGTTTCTTCGTCTTGCCGTCTGGATTCCTATCTTCAAGGGTAGCGGCGCTGCTACTTGCTGCTCGCTTGGGCGGCCAGGTCGATGGGTCGAAATGTATGGCGACGAGCCATGCGCAGAGTATATTGGCAAGATGGTGCAACACATATGCATATGTCACACCGTAGACTGCCGCGTAGGCGCCGATCGAAAAGAGCAGAATGTTGGTGAAGAAGGAGACACGGAACTCGGCTCGGGGGACCATTCGTCCTGTGCTCAGTGTCTCCACCAGTAAGATGAACGGCATGATGGAGAGGATATTGTGATGCGACGAAAAAGGCGTGAGCCAATGAACAGCGAGATTTCGTATCCAGACTACCAAAACTGGGAGGTTGATTGGCAGGATCCAGAGCATGAGGATGAATATCGAGTGTGCGTAGTTGTAAAAGTTGTAGTTGGAGTCCATACCAGAGTCCCTTGCTAGTCGGAAGGCGCGAACAGTGGTTGCAAGCTGTACAAGACAGAGTACGACGTAGGCAAAGTGATAGGGGATCACTGTCGAGACGAGCGACAGCAAGATGCATGTGATGATAACACGCCGTCGGTTCGATGTTACGGCAAAAGCCGATGGTGATCTCCTACCCTCGTCTTTCCGTAATCTAGCCGGCAGGAAGACAGAATAAAGCGATGCAAAGATCAACTCGAGTATCATTGCAATGTAGTTGACGGCGACGCAGATGCCAATACACATTAGGCCAAACAGCGGTACCAGAAACCAGAAAAAAGTATCGTCCGAACCGAGCAGGAGCTCATTATTGGCATCATCGAAAAGAGCCATTGTATTAGGTTCGCTACCGAGCATCCATTTCTTCGATTGATGTTGGGCGGTAGCCAGAGCGATCGACAGGAATGTGAGCGCGGAAAGGGCGAGTGGCAGCGAACTCTTCAAGCACTCATTGAGTCCTTGAGTAAAGCTCATGAAGACTCCAATATTGTCATAGGTCCGGAATTGTTGTCGTAGAACCAGGGCTACAATTAGGATTGGAAAAGCAGCGAAGACGATACGGTAACGCATCCACAGCTTACCCAGGCTGCCCAGGATATCAACGCTAAGATTAACTTCAATACTGCTGTCGCATGTAGGGTCGGACCAGATCTGCAGCGACAAGCCGTTCTGGGGTTGCTTGGCATGCAGTGCAGGTGGCATGTATGGCGCTATTCCATGCAGGCTGATGCCAGTGTCCCTGACATTGACCGAGAACCGACTTTCATGCACGTCAGTAACGTACTGGCGAAGTAACGGAGCAAAGAGCTCTCCAGCGTCGCACGCTTGTTTTCCAATGTGGATATTGTACGCCAAAAGAGCAGAGTTCAAGACCGGAACTTTGATCGTTGTCACTAAAGAACGGTGGGATGGCAGTCGAAGCGAGAGGCCAGTCGTTAGCAGGCGCTGCAGGCCCGTGTCGACGTCGATTTGGGAATCAAAGGCAGAACTAAATTCAGCCACTACCCATCCAGCATGGGGTTCATGAGCTTTGTCGACTACGGCCACAAACTGATGTTCGCTCAAATGCTCCATGTCGTATTGAAGGTAGGAAAATGGGCGTTGATTTGTTTCAAATGGATGCACTGAGTGACGGGTCGATGCAGGAAGAGCAATAACATCCGATGCAGCATTCTTGCAAGCAAGGCGAGTGGCGCCCAAACTATCGCCCGAAAAATCCATATTCATGGAAAAAAGGGTGGTGGAATGTCCAGGTTGAGAAGTGAAGACACTGCAGAAAAGGACTTCAAGCATACCGTGGCTGCCCGGAGCGTCCAACTGCTCGCTTGTGAGTAGCGTAAACTTTTTCCCCTGGGCCTGAGGAGGGACTGGCATTAGATGCGCATTCGGGCTACGCTGGGATTTACCGAGGCTGCGCAGGACAAGGCGCTCACCCTCTGAGATGATGGCGCTGTTTGCTTCGAGTGTGAGAAGCGTCTTGGCTTCCTTTTGTGGCAAGGTCTTTTCAGCTGCATCCTCTAGCCCTGTCAGAAACCATTTTTTGAAACCGCGCATACGCTCAGCACGTGGTACGGTTTGGGTTGCGCGTGAAACATCGATGACGTCGTACAAGGCGCGCACAACGACCTTTCTGTGCTGATCACACCAAGTAATGGCCAAATGGTCGATTCCGGTCCAGACATTGGGCATGGAGGTTGAGAAGACTGTGAATCCGTGTGTCTCAGGAACCAATGAGGCAATGCTAGTGTAGTCGGACGAAATCATCGTGTCAAGACTTCCTCCGGCAATGGAAATGAGCGTGACATGCCAGAGGGGATTGTCAATGGCCCATTTCTGGGCGTACGCGCGTCGCCAATAATCATTGACACCCTTGTAGGTGCGAACGATGTCTCCATCAAACGAGACCGGGGGCCGGGCATGGGGCGCGGCAAGCGTAATGATGGTATTGATCGAGTTTGCCTGGTAGTTGGGCATGGTGAGCATAGTGCGGGCTACGACACCACCCATCGAGTGTCCGACAATGATGACCGACGTAGGGTCCGGCAGGTTGGGGTCGCGCAGAAATTTACCCGGGGTGTGGTACAGAGAGAGGATAAACGTGACGGCATCATTGAGGTATTCAGCTTGGTCGAGCAAGGTTTGTCCGTGGAAAGCAGTAATGTCTTCGTTGAAGTCGACGGAGAAGAAATCCAGCGGACGCTTGCCCGCCTTGCCAGCATCTAGGTCGTGTTGGACGGTATTGTGGTAGTGGTAGGCTGCCTCTGCGGCGAGGGAGCGGACTTGCTTGTAGCTGCCAGCATTGCCCGGGATGAAGAGGACGGGCACGCCTTGAACCTGAGGCTTGTCAGTGGAATTTCGCACTGGAATAGGAAACGACATGCCCTGAAGTCGTGGTCTAAGCTGGCTTCGCGGTACAAGTACAAGGAGTACTTTGTTGCGAAGCGCGTGTGCTCGGTGTCGAATTGGCTGAACCTGGTGTAGGACGGGCGCATGTACGACATGCCGCAGCCCTTGACGTCTTGTTGGCGCAGCAAGAAGGACTGGGCCATGAGGAACATGGCGACAAAAGCAGCGAGCGTGGTGACGAGGGTGTAGGGCGAAAAGGCCCATGGGTTGCGCAGTCGTTGGCGGCATGTGGTGGTGGTGGTGGTGGTGGAAGTGGTGGTATGCCCGTCGGCAGCACTGTGCGGCATCATGTCCTTGGCCAGGGCAGGCATGGCGAGGGGAGGCTTTTGGTGAGCCATGCTGGGCTGCAGGTGGGCAGGCAGAGGGTGGGCCGAGTCCGGGGCGTTTAGTAGCAATGCCGCGGAGTGGCAGTTGAGGCTATCGTCATGATCCGGAGAGGGGGCAGGTCGAGGGTGGGCGTCGTCGTAGTCGGCGCTGGGGTCGGCGGACGAGCGCCGTCGCATCTACTGCACTACTCTGAGGAGGGAGCTTGGCAGGCTGGGAAGAGAAGCGCCCGGGGCGGGCGGGTGCAGAACAGAGCAGAGGCTGATAGCTGGCCCGCTGGGTCGAGGGAACAAGGGCGGTCTGGACGAGTGCGTGTTCTGGCTCGGGGGGGCGGGAGTCCTGGCTCGCTAAATTTGCGAGGGCTCGCGGTGGATATCTCTCTGCGTCTGAAGCGACCGTCGATGGGGGTGAGCCCGATGTGGTGAGGGGGGAGGGGGGAGGGGGAGGGCGTGGGCGTGGGCGTTATTGAGCGAGGGCGCTGGCAGGAGTGCAGGCGGCCATGGAGGGTGTGGCAGAAAAGGTTGAGGGCCTTGAATGTGGGCGGGTGTGCTTGTATGTTTTGAGCAACGAGCGTCGCAAGCTGCCAAGGAGCGCGAAGTCCAAGTCGTCGAGTCGTCGAGCAGGCCGGCGACAGGACCACGGCAGGGCCCTCGCAGCAGCCAAGGCCACAAGCCGGCTTGTTCGGAGGTTATCGCTGCGAACATGGGAAGATGGGGGCATGGGAAGATGCGGCGATGCAGAGACGAAGAGTTGAGCAGCCCTCGCCCCGGCCAGACGAGAGCATGCGCGTCCATCCATGGCTGTGCATGTTCTTGGGCAAGCTGGCTGGTTACACATCACCACCACTACCACCACCAGGCGAGGCGACTTACTCGTCCATGCATATCAAGTCACGTGATCTATAGCGGCTAGTCCGTTATACTTACTTGCTTGTGCACTGTACACTACACGGCCACTACATGGCATGTAGACGACAATATGCAAATGATAACATGACATTACAAGGCCTGTACACATTGTACTTGAGCGTGCCTTATTCATTCGAGCAGTCTACGTAAACATATGGGTATCAACGCTATAAACGCTTACAAAACAACATCGACTTTTGTCCTTCCTCGTTGACATAATAATGGTCCTCTTCAAGAGGCCAGCTCTACCACGGCGCCCAAAACAGACTGCCAGATGGATGACGTCTGGTTCTGCTCGGCCTGGGCTTGGTCAGCTAGCAGCCGGCGGCCCTGTTCCACTTCGGCCTCCCACTTCAACACGGCCTCCTTTTCGTCGCAAATGGCCATGTCTGTAGGAGCCAGCGCTGCAGCTTGTTCAATCAGAGCCACCGCCTTGACGCTGCTGGCCGTGTCACTCATCAGCCTCAAGCACCTTGCCTGACGAAACAGCATCTTGGCCGCCTGTGCATTACTCGGTCTCCATGTAGCGCCTGCGTGCTGCGCAAACCGCGCACTCGTCGTCTCGCACTTGCGCAGATGCTGAATCGCAACGCGCCCGTTGCGCTGCATCACACTGCCTTGGGACTCGTCGTTGGCCATGTCCACCTGCAGAAACTGCGCATGCAATAGGTTGAGGGTGAAGTAAAGATCGGCAATCTTATTCACAAACCCTTCCCCGCCTGCCTTTTGAAGACCCTGCCATGACGAGCTATGGCGCATGCGCTCCAGTGTGCGCATGGCATATGCCCATGACTGCGAGGCAGAGTAGAAGTTATTTTGCTGCCACTGGCGCTTGCCCACATCCACGCCAGTATCAATCTCTTCAATCGTCGCCATCGGCTCGGTCCAGCGGGGCCTTGCCACCTCGCCCTTGACTGCTTCGGCTACGGCACCATGGACAGGACCGGCAATCTTGAGGTTGGGCACGCCACGCAAACATGATGCAAGAGGCTGCAAAAGACGCTCCTGTGCATTGGGGGCAAAGAAGCGAGTCTGGGCGTAGTCGAGTCGGATGCACGCCCGGATGGATGCATGCTCGCTTGTCGTTGGGTTGGCATCAGACATGACGCTCTCAATGTCGAGCTGCTGGCAAAACTGGGGCAAATCGGACCGGAGCAGCATCATCTCATATTCGGAAAACTGGAAGGCCGAGGGCACAAAGGCAGGCTTGGAGAGCATCACGTGCATGACGTGGCCGTTAAACAGGCTGATGCTGCGTGCATTGGTCGTGATGACGGGAATCCCTTCGCTGAGGAAGAGATTCCGCACATCCAGACCGCGGCAGGTGATGCGCACAAACTGGTTGCGTTTGATCATGTAGTCGGAGGCTTCGGCGTGGATTTGGCGATTGGCGCGAAGGAGGCCGGTGGATAAGCTGCTTGGGACGCGCCTGCTCAGGCTGCTGCAAATCATACTTGGGTCATATTCGACTTCATCATCCCATGAGCAGAGGAGTAAGTCGTAGATGCTGTTACGGATTTCGCCGGGCAGGTCCAGGAATCGAAAGGGCTGTGGGCATGACATGGTGGCGAATGGGTGTTACTGGGTAACAAGATATTTGGGTCGGGGACTCTATTTATCGCAAGGAATGAGTCGGTGTCGCTGCGCTGGGGTCGCAAAGGAGAATGGGTGGGATGCTGGTGGGCAAGAATGTCGCTCAGGAAGTGTCGCTATGGTATGTATGGGTGGGTGTATATAAGGGTAGTAGTCAAGGAGGCGGGAATAGGAATATGTCGCTATGCAAAATTTGTCGCTTGGGAAGACTTGGGGGCTGGGCCAGTCCAAGAGCATATATACTTAGCCCAAGTACTGAGGTCTGTTGAATCAAACCAAGCGGTAAAGAAAAAAAAGGATTGAATTGTGTGTCAGGATCTCGGAATCCAAGGAGAAAATTGCGTACTCTGACCTCTAGACGTGCAGGGGCCAAGGGTGGAAATTTGACTTGCGGCCTTCTTTTGGCAAACTCGGAGAGCACGAGCATGCCTTTATGCTGGCGGTGGAAAGCTGCACGGTTGGCAAGTGGGCCTTTTCTTTTTTTACAGTGAGCTGGAGAATTGCGGCTTCAGCCCTGGTCGGGTGCCGGGCGGATCCGTTCAGGGTGAATGGGTGCAGCGGTGCGGAGAAGGGGTAACAGGGCAGGGCAGGGCCGGTCCTACAGCTGCACTGTGATGTCGTTCCAGGCGCGGCTGGGCGGCATGCACCCGTAGTCCACCCATAGTCCACCCATCTTTCCCGACCTCCCCTTTTGGCCCTGTCCGACGGGAAACCAGCTGCTGCCAACACCAACGGCGTTTACTCGAACTCTGCTCGGGCAACCGGGGACATTGTTCGGACTCTCGAGCAAGCCCAGGTTTCAAGTGACGAGTATACTCGAGTCAAAATACGAGTCGATGCCACTCGATCATCTGTCCCTGTCCTTTTGACCTCACATGCACCATACCATACACCATGCCAAGCAGACTACCACCCCTGCACTCGCATCTTTTGGGCACAAGGCACATGTAATCGTTACCGCTTTAAAGTCCATCTATCCATACACACACACATGTATATACATGAGTACATCCATAGTACACTCCTAAGCTATTAATCGCCCCACTACTACACTCACCGGAAGCACCCAACCTACAGTAGCGTGCCTGCGCGCCACCTGTCATCTTGTCACGATGGAAATCGGATCGAGGATTGACGCATATGAGCATGTTTTTTCCATCATGACCCGTGCCATTCGCTCACGCACCGCTTCGACGTTGCATCACGATGCTTGGTGTCCAGGTCACGTGAATTGCGCCATAGCACTATGTACAGACACCGTTGAGGTGCATTGGCCGGCAAGCCATCTGGTCGCGTCAGACATGTGAAATCGTCAATTATGCTTCTGTCAAAAGGGTCGAGGTCTAGATAAGAGTCAAGGTCAGGGTTATCACGGCCAGGGCCGGATCGACTAGTCCCTGCATCGGTTGCGGCGTCGTGTTGAGGATAAGAGCTTGGGTTATCACCGCGGGGTGCAGAGCCATCGAGCCATGGACGGGGCATGACAGGAACTACAATTGGCCAAATACACAACTACTTCTAGTGCAACGGGAATAACTGGACTACTAGCTCATCGTCGGCCAGCCCCGCATACCAACCTATGCGCTCTCTTCCCGTGTCTTCCTACCCTGCTTCTTCCTATTCGTCTTCTTCCTAGTCGTCTTTTCCTTGTCCATTGCCTCTAGCCACGCTCTCCCGCTGTCCTCGATATCATCTTCAGTCGTCCGCTCCTTCACTAGTGCTATATATGCTTCATTGAATAACACATCCAAATCATCGCCAAAGCCATCCGCAGCATAACCATTGAGAGAAAATTGAATGCAACTTAATGGTACCACACTTTTCCCTTGTAGCCACCCTTGCATCGTGTCGAGCCATATGTCTCTTATTTTCCCCTCTTCTACGCCTTCCTTCCACAAGCGTGCAATCTTACGCACTGGACCCAACTGTTCCGGATACTCGTGGAACGGCGGCTCCGGAAACCAGCCTGCCTCAAAAACAATCAGCTTCGGGAAGAACTGCCTCAGAATCTCCGCGTCCCTCAAGATCTCTACAAACGTCTCCCCGGCCGAATTGTGCTTTTGATAATGGCCAGTTCCGTCACCGCCTTGGGCGATACTACCGTGACTGGGTGCATAACCCCATTTTCCCACTGCCCGCGTAATAATGTCGCGATATGTGTGGCTCACTCTTGTCAGACTCGCCGCGGCTCGTTCGGGAAACAGACGAAGGAGCCCAGTGAGGGGCTTGCTGTAGTCTTCGCGAGGATTGTATTGTACAGATAGCGCAATGGTATTGGCTTCACAGAAGACGTTGAATGCCTCATGGTAAACTTGTTTGGACACTGTAAACAAATTTGAGAAATCATCGCTTTTGCCATAGGTTTCCCAAAAGGGCCTGTCATGAGCAGTGTAGTAGACTCTCCCCGGACGGTATAGATATTGGTAGTATATTTTGTCTCGAAGTTCCCGAGGAAGGTCAAATAACTTGAATGGTCCTCTTGTCATGGAATGACACATGTTGGAGGTAATCCTATTTCGTCGGATTATGTAGGAGATTGATAGACCACTGTGCAGGCTGTACTTGATTGGCGTATACTGTGTGTACCTTCTCTTTCTCAGCAGATGTAACAGAGGCGTCCGTGCGCATGACGCAATCAAGCAATGGGGACGACGGGCGTTATGGCAGGTCCAGCTGCGTTACCCAACTGTTATAGGAATTAGGTCAGCAGAATGATACACATACACTAAAACACCATCTGGTGAGTGCGCACCGTCTGATCTCACGCGAGTGCTCGATGCCGGTAAAAGCCAATGGTCCGAGGCAGGCGGGAGAGGAGGGGTGCAGGTGAAGGCGCAGGCGCAGGCGCATGTCAGCCGTAGCTCCGACGACCAACCGAAGAAGCACTGACGTCCAAGTTTCGCAAAACCTCCCGCAGCTTCCCACATCTCCGCCAATCCTCTTTCTTTCTCTCGCTCCGTCCAACCCAGTCTCCAATCTCTACCATCGCCCATTACCTTCATCATGTTCGCTGCTAGGCAAGCATTCTTCCAGGCCCAGCGCCGCTGCTTCTCCGCCTCGGCCCGCCAGGTACGATTATTCCCGGACATGGCTGCAGCCGCTTTTCATAGTGGGGCGCTCGCAATGTCCTCGCCGCGCGCAATTGGCATTTCTTTTCGGTGCAATGCTAACTGAGCTTGCTGCAGAACTCAAAGGTCACCGTTCTCGGTGCCGCTGGTGGCATTGGCCAGCCATTGTCGCTGCTGCTGAAGCTCAACCCCAGGGTTAGCAAGCTTGCCCTCTACGATATCCGTCTTGCTCCCGGTACGCTTCTACTGCCTTTGCCAATCCATTGAGCATTGGGCGCTTGCTAAATCATGCTGTACAGGTGTCGCTGCCGACATTGGCCACATCAACACCAAGAGCGAGGTACGACAGATGCATTGTGGCCCTTAGTCCGAACAATGAGCTGATGTGTAAAAAAAGGTCACTGGCCACGATGCCACCCCCTCCGGTCTCGCCGAGGCCCTCAAGGGCGCTGAGATTGTCCTCATCCCCGCTGGTGTTCCCCGCAAGCCCGGCATGACCCGTGATGGTAAGCATTGGAAGCAATAGACGCTCGTGTCACAACTGACAGCGACATAGACTTGTTCAACACCAACGCCTCCATTGTCCGTGACCTCGCCAAGGCCGCTGCTGACCACGCTCCCGATGCCAACATCCTCATCATCTCCAACCCCGTACGTACAGTCGGATAATTTGCTATCTAAACACAATGCTCATCCTTTACAGGTTAACTCCACCGTCCCCATCACTGCCGAGGTCTTCAAGGCCAAGGGCGTCTACAACCCCAAGCGCCTCTTTGGTGTCACCACCCTCGACGTTGTCCGTGCCTCGCGCTTCATCTCCCAGCTGAAGAACACCGACCCCGCCACCGAGAACATTACTGTCATTGGAGGCCACTCCGGTGCTACCATCGTTCCTCTTCTGTCGCAGTCCGGCTACAACCTCGAGGGCCAGAAGCTTGACGACTACGTCAGGCGCGTCCAGTTTGGTGGTGACGAGGTCGTCCAGGCCAAGGACGGTGCTGGCTCTGCCACTCTCTCCATGGCCATGGCCGGTGCCCGTTTCGCCGAGTCGCTCCTCAAGGCTGCCCAGGGTCAGAAGAACGTTATCGAGCCCACCTTTGTTGACTCACCTCTCTTCAAGGAGCAGGGCTGCGACTACTTCGCCTCCAACGTCGAGCTCGGCCCCAACGGTGTTGAGAAGATCCACCCTGTTGGCAAGATCACCGACTACGAGCAGAAGCTCCTCGATGCTTGCGTCACTGACCTCGCCAAGAACATCAAGAAGGGTGTTGACTGGGTCAAGCAGAACCCATAAATTGGGTGTTTGAGACGCGAACGATGAATGTATACTAGTAATGACATGAGCTTTTGAACGAGCTATTTGAGCGGATTGGGATTTTATAGATTTTGATCTGTATCCAAACATGCCAAAAGAAAAATCTCCTCTTGATTGTTTTGACTGTGTGGTGGGGGTGCATTCAAGTGAGCGTGGTGACTGAATAGGTATGTGTGAGAGATGGAAAAACATGGTAAAAAAAACCCCCCGAGGTCCATACTTCCAAGACACACATAGTGAAATTCAGAAACAACAGCAGAGAAGGATGAAAGAGGCAAACACAGACGAAGATCCGTTTGTTTTGTTTGATAAAAAAAAGGCAATTGCCCTCTATACAAGTGGTCTACATGTATTGATCCCAACAAGAAGCACCATCTATATGTGCAGTCTCTGTCTACAACTTTGCCTTTTCCTTGTCAAGCGTGGGCAGCATGATATCCCTCATGTCGCCGGCCGCCTCATTGAGATAGAAGCTCATCTTCTCCTATAAAAAAAGCATCATACGTTAGTAAATTTACCAGAACTCAAGGGAAGAAAGAAAAAAAAACAGTATTTTCGGTTTGAGAGGAAGAGGGGGGGGGAAGTGAAAAAAAAACTTACCGAACCCAATCCCTTTGAGCAAACATTAAACTGAATCGAATTCTCGTTAATCATGTAGGCAAGACCCCATCCATCGTCGACGACCTGGCTCCATCCATATCCGTTAAAGTACTCGCTCGAGAGCTGAGAGCTGGAAATGTACCATGTGGAGCTGTAGGTGAATGCAGGGTCTTTGTATAGAGCGGGTAGCTCCTCGCCTTCCTTGAGGCACTTCTTGAGGCCAAACAGGTGGCGGTCGACACCGCGGCCGTCGCTGGCATCCGAGATGTACTTGACGTGGGCGTCGAGGGCTGCGCGCAGCTTCTGCTGGCACTCCTCGGGCGTGGCGTTTGCGTCGGCCATGGCGTTGCAGAAGGCGACGCTCTCGTCGGAGACGGAGCGGCATGTCTCGGTGCGGCCTTGCTGGAAGCGGCGGGTCGCTGCCGACTCGTATGTAGGGCGGTTCTTGCCGTAGAACTTGTGGTAGGCGAGTTGGATGATCATTTGGACGTAGGCGTCTGGGCTGCACTTGAACTTCTTGATGAGGCCCTTGCCGTAGCCTTGGTAGGCCTGTACGCGAAGCTCGTGTGCGGCGATTTGGCGCGAGAAGTGCGACTGGGCATCTTCAATGTCTTGCTGGAGCTCCGGGCTGAGCTCGAAGCGCAGAGGCTTGGGGCTGGGGAGGTCGGAGCGGATGTTGGGGTCGTCAAAAGGGAGGGCGTTGGAGAAGATTTGCTGGTTTGCGTAGTCGTTGATGCGGTGAGTCGGGGTTCCGTCCATCATTGAGTGCTCGCCCATGAAGCCAGAGGTGCCGTTCTCGTTGATGATGAATTGGAGAGGCTTGTCATACCAGCGGTTGGCGCCGTCGCCGTGCCAGTACTGGTGTGCGCGCTCTTCGAGAGTAATCGGGGAAGCGTCGTCAAGGCAGACGACAAATGACGCAGATTCAATGTCTTGCAGAGTAGCGGCATTGACGGGTGAATGGGCCTTGAGCTTAAGGTAGACGTCTGACCATACATCACGGTTTTGCGATGTGAGGGCACCAACGGCGGGCGACTTCTCGGCCTTTGAGTAAATGTAGTCGAATTGTTGTTGGAGCTCAGCAGTGTTTAGCTGCTTGCCATTGACCTCGTGTGCAAGCTTCCAGAACTGGTTTTTCCTAATGACAATGATGTGCTTGTGTTCTTGGTATGGGAACTTGACAGTCGTGTCGGAAGGCTTCTTTGGCACACGGCAGCAGTTGAACATGTACTCGTACGAGCTCATGGCAATGGGAAGCTTTTTCATGTACTCGGGCTCCAGAGTGCACTCGTCGACCATCTTCTTGAATTCCAGCACGGCGGTGGTCATGGCGGCAGCGCGCTTGGTTGGGTTTCTCCTCGACTTGTCGTCGCGGTGTGAGTAAAAGTAGCTGACATATGGGACAACCGGGTCACGGTAGGCCAAGTAAGCGGCGTCATTCCACCACTCGTAAATCCAGTTCTTGTGCTTTGGGTCCTCGCGCCGTGCGACCAGGCGCTCTTGTAGCTTCTCGCCCGGTCCGCCGGGGGCTACGAATTCGTTGACAGCCTTTGTGGTCGCCTCGTATTCGGTCTTGGAGAGCAGCGGGTGAACAGACTTCAGGTACCGCTTGGCGGTCTCTTCTAGTGTGGGGACGGGAAGGCGGGGGAGAGATTCCTCGAAGCGCAACATGGCGCCCTTGGTGTGGTCCTCCTTGTAGCCTGTGTAGATGAAGTCGTTAGACTGGGGGCAATTTATGAAGGTGGGAAAGCATGTGAAAGCAACATTCGCACACACACACACACACACACACACACAGAACTATACACGGGCCACTTACCAGCTGGCAGACTCGACTGTTTCCTTGCTGGAGCCATTGCGATAATCTACACATATGCCAACATTAGCATACACAATGTCTCTTTCTCCTTCTCTCGTCCCCCCCGCCAAAGGTGAATTTCTGCTCCTCAACATACCCTGGGCTTAGCAAACGCTTGCTGGCTGAATATTGGTTTGCGAAGTATCGAGGAGGGTACTCGCGCGCGGGCAGCTCTGCTGAACATCACAAAGAAAGAGTAGAGAGAAGTAAAAGGTAGGCGACAGATAAAACGACGGCAGGATGCGACCGAGTCCTAGCTTCAGCAGATCCGAGGCAGAAAGAGCACGCGCTGGCTGACTTTACTAGGGCCGTCGCTGTGAAAAGAGCGCCTGGGGGTTGGGCCGAGGTTGAGTCCAAACAGGCTAAGCCTACCCGGCAACCACAGCGTGACGTAGGGAGCCACACACTTGACACCTGACGCCCGTTGGACCGACTGTCCTGTGATTCTCTCCTGTAACCGACATGTGCTTGTGGTTGGACAACACGCGTTCAAGATCATCAGCCTGTATGCCTTTATTTGGCCAGCGTGGTGGACAGCCAGCCAGCCAGCCATCCGTCCGGTGCAAGTACAGACACATTCGACCTTGGTCTTCCCCACGACGAGACAGTCGCACGGACGCAGCACGCCGGCAGAGTCGGAGGTGCCGAGGATTATGGACTTCTGGCCGAGCTTGCATAGTATGGGTGTATGCACTACTGTATATGCTCGTACGAAGTGTCTACTACGCGTAACGTGTATCACCAGTGTGCGCCCCACCCCAGTGTGCGCCCCACGAAATCCTAGTACCTCACCTTCGTAATAACAACGCGTAATGTCTCAACAACGCCAAGCTCTAAAGACCTATACTGAAGCTGACGTTACTATTGCTATCTCTGATCTACAAAAA